>NC_133238.1:4023149-4233149 GCF_040436345.1 Pagrus major | reverse complement strand
TGTTGGTAATGTTATCTGTATTTTTAACGTAAATCCATGCAGCACAGACATTCTGCAGTTATACAGGACAATCCATGTGTCCGACAATGGCCTCAATGGACCAGAATGCAATGTGGCCACAGCAAAGTCAAATATGCTACATGGGTGAAGGATCACACTTTACTGCCTTTTGTCTGCAGAAACACAAACGGATACACTGCAGCTTCATTTTTATTGGACTCAATAAACTTGAGGGTTATTACAAAAAAGATGTGTAGTCGTATTTAGGAATAATTACTGTTTGGAGACTGAACTGAAGTGAAACGAAGCCCAGTGTTGTCTCCATTACTGACTGGCCAGACCTCTCAATGTGGGCACACAGCACCTCCGGCCTGGTAGTTAGTATTTGCTTTATGTATTAGTTTAGCAGTTGTGCACGAAGAGGAGCACTGCACGAAGAAAAAAAAAGTGCATCTATTCTGATTTTACCACAAATAAAAGTTTGGATTTGCAAAAGTAACCACTGTGTCGTCTTCCCCTTTGTATGTTTCTTTAAAACCGTTGGATTTTATTCAATGCAAAGATGCGAACTGACATAAGTTTTCCTTCTGGAGGAAGAAACACCCGGCGTCACATCAGATTCTGCTCTGATCCGGAGCCGTTGAACGATGGGAGGAGAGCTCAGAGATGACTTTTGGATTCAAAGTTTAATTTATTTTCATTCCTGTTCATCAACCTGACTGCAGCAGTGATCTGCGGAGGAGACCGCCAATGTCAGATGTTTAAGTACTATGACTGCCACCTTGAGCTGGAGGGGAAATGTACTTTTTATAACAATACAGAGGAGAGGGGGAAAGAAGAGAGGGAACTGGAGTCTCTGGTGATTGCCGAGTTCATTCAGAGGCTTGACTGAATTTAATCACACAGACCCTTAGTGCGTGCAGTTGCTGGCTGGCTAACAGACTTATTGCTTATAAACAGAAACGTGTTCTGGGCTGGTTGGAGTGAATAAATACCCGGGTTTCGCAAATAAAAAAAAATGTGAAAAAGCATAAACTAAAATATGTTGAAGTTTTGATTACCAATTGATACGCACTGTTACCTTGAATAAAATTACAGACCATTACAGAAAAATGGAAGTATACAACTCAAGAAAATAACAAAGGTCTATTTGTTTTTAGACATTTTAATGCAGAAATGTTACATATGACATCTTTAAATGTGTTTATTTGCAGTTAAATACATTCTACAGGATTATATGAAAAATATTTCTCTCTAGATTGTGTGTGAAACATCTGACCCTAACCTTAATGAATGGACTTTGAGCTTGCTGCTGTTCCCTTCTCATCTTTTTATTATAAACTAATCCGACAATAAAATCCAACTATTTTAACTCATTTAAAAGCTTTTGCTGTGAAAAGTTTAATGTAAATTTGAAATGTCATGGTTCACCTACAGTTACTAAAACTTCTACCTAACCTTGCTGAATGTTAGCAGTAGCTAAAGTAACCTTGTTACTTGAGCGTATGTCATGTAATACATGAGTCTTCCTTGTTTTGAGCTGACGACCACCAGAATATCAGGTGATTGAATTCACAAGTTACCTGCAGAATTTGATCTCTGAAGGAAACACTCACAGGGAAATAAGAGATTTTTAAGAAAGAACAGTCACAACTCTCTCAGAGAAGCACCAACACAGCCTAGCTGCGTCACACTAAGCCTTTCAGCCAAATTTCCACAGTTAACTGTATATTGTCTTTTTGCATGTTGGTCAATTGTTTAATGGAGCTTTCAGGTTTCTACCTACTTGCATAGAGTATGTTTAAGCTTTAAACAAAAAAGACCACTGATCAACATTAGCTGAATCAATAATTATGTCACGATAAAGTGCATTGATTTCCAGGTGAAACTTTGCTTTGGTTGAAAGAAGGCGCTGCCTTCCTGTTGTCTGGCACTTCAGGGCCTGTTGGTCCAACAATCACTCAGACAGTTAAGAATAAAACTGTGCTCATGTGTTCAGTATTCATGAGTTGAGTTGTAAAGCAGCCATAATAGCCTCTGAGTTACCCAAATATCATGTAAAGTTATTTAAATCACTGCTCCATCTGTCAGTCAAGCAGCAGGGCACAGCTGAACCCACTTATTTGTTGGTAGCTTTTTCAAGCTCATCTCTGATTGGTCCTTGGTCCTCGCTTGTGTCTGACCAGAAGTTTGGGTTGTCTCGATACCAATTGACTAAAAGACAAACACAAAACACAGGAATCAAGGATCACATCATGTACAGGAAACCAAGGTGTAGATTTCTCTTCTTGTGCTCATCCACGAGTTTCCTGAGGAGGTCATTGGAGAAAGGATTACGGACGATAGTTCTGGTACTCGGCAGAAGTAGTGTAATTAACAAAATACCACAATAACTGAGGCACTGGTGGCACTCAAGGCTTTAGAAGCGTTAGCTAAGTTTTAGTTTAGTTTAGTTTATTTGTTTATTAAGACATGGACAATCTCCTTTAATAAACTTTACAGTAAAAGGAGCAGCTTTAGCCTTTACGGCTAATTTCCCGCTGTAGTCCCCGGTCAATTGACAGAATAGACAATCTTGACTAGCTAATATTACAAGGGGATGCAAGGGATAAAAAGAACGAATGTGGAAAATAAATACAAAGAAGTTAAATAAAACCAAATTAAAAAAATGGTACATACAAGGCATGGAGCGGCAACAGATAATGACTACGTCACATATCACGTTTGACGGGGGTTAATGTTTGCAGTTATAGTTGTCTGATAGCTATGTTTTGAGGTGTTTGGTGAAGGTGGAGTATGTAATTACGTCTTTGATGATGGCGGGCAGTGAATTCCAGTTTTGTATGGCTCTGACTGAGAATGATGATTGACCGAATGTGCTTTTCCTGAATGGGGTTACAAGGTCACCTCTTGTGGTGCTTCTAGTGTTATGACTGCTGTTATGTTGGATTATAAATGAGCTGAGAGGGGGAGGGGCGATGTTATGGAGGATTTTGAAGACCAGGCAGATGTTTTTGTATTTAATTATATCTTCCCAGCTCAGTAGTTTTTTTAAAATGATGCAGTGATGTGAACTGTTAGGCTTTTGATCCAGTACTTTGATGGTTTTTTGTAAAGGGTTGCTAATGGTTGTAATGTTGAGCTGTTAGTCTGTCCCCAGTTTGTCCCCAGCTTGTCAAACAGTATGTGAGATGTGACGTGATCATGGCATCCATAAACAGTTTTGCAGCATTAAAAGTTAGTGTATTTCTGATGTATTTAAAATTGGCCAGGTTAAACTTGACCCTATTGCACACTTTTGTAATGTGTGTTTTAAAGGAAAGATTGCAGTCAACGGTGATGCCCAGATATTTGAAATGTGGAACAATACTAATGTTTTTACCGGAGATTGTAATATTCGGGATGATGTTACATTGAATTTTAGTGAAGAACATTCCTACAGTTGTATTGAGGTTGAGTTGGAGGCAGGAGCGCTTTAGCCAGTTGGTAATTTGATCCATCGCTGTGGTGAGTTTGGCAGCAGCCAGTTGTTTCATGCTGGCATGCACATATATTACTGTGTCGTCCACATACATTAGAGTGTTGATTTCCGGGCAAACCGATGGTAGATCATTGATATATAGACTAAACAGAAGTGGGCTGAGTATTGATCCTTGTGGTACTCCAGTGTGGAGGTTGAGACTCGGAGAACGATGATTGTTCACGGAGACGTGTTGATTTCCACCATTTAGGTATGACTCAATCATTTTGCGTGTCAGTGGGGCGAAGTTAAATGCAGACAGTTTGGCTATTAGGATGTGGTGATTGACAGTATCAAAGGCCTTACGAAGGTCTAAAAATACAGCCAACCACATCCCCCTTGTCAGCCATAGCTCTGACCTTTTCTAAAAAGAGGCAACTAGCTGTTTCAGCGGAGTGATAGGCCCTGAAGCCGAACTGCATGGGGTGGAGAGTGAATGGGCCAATATTGAGGAAGGGACAAGCTGCTCTGACACACATTTCTTGGCAACCTTGGAGATCACAGGTAAGATACTGATTGGGTGGTAGTTGCAAGTGGTCAGTGGGTCATGTGACTTAAATATGAGAGTTACAATTGCGGTTTTCCAGGTAGTTGGGAAAATCCCCTGTAGTATTGACTGGTTGATAGTTAGTGTGATGGGGTAGGCTAAATGTTCTTTAAGGGATTTAAGCATTTTACAATCCATACCATAGATATCCTTCGCCATAGAAGTTTTGAGAGAGTTAATAAGTGCTTGGGTTTTAAATTTAGAGATGGGTTTGCTGTGGAAGAAAGGCTTGCTTTCATCTACTTTAAAAATATTTATAGTTGTTTGAGGGAAATTTTGTGTGATTTCAGTGGGGGCTAACAAGCGGGCTAACAATAATAATAGTGTTGGCATTATTGTATTAATAGTGGTTGTGTTCCCACAGGATTAGTCAGTCTTGCTTGTAGCAGTCCCATTGTGTAGCACTTGCTATCTTTAGTATTTTTGCTTAATTTCAAAATCCCTCTGGACTGATTGCAGTGGATTCAGATGACCTGAGTGCAGGGTGTGGAGACTGGCTCCTAATTAATGACTGCATTCCCCTCCTAGCCAATCAGGGTGTGACAATGCCCTATTTGTGAAGGCTTAAGAGAGGAGGGGAATGGCACACAGGTGGCTCTCATTCTGAATCTCTCTCTCCCATTCTGAATCTGTCCCTGACTCACTGAGAACCTCATTCCTCTTAGACTGCCAGCCAGAACTTCTGGTCTGTTTAGGCCCTATGCTGTTTTCTTGGCAGCCCCACGTCATTCTAGTGAGGAAACTGTGTTTATTCTTGATCCCCTTGAAACCCAAGCCTCTATACAACTTCAGTTTGACATATATACATACATACATACATACATACATATATATATACACACACAAATATATACACATATACATATACATACACATACATATATATACATACATATATACACACAGGTAGTTTGGGTAAAAATTTACCCAAAATGTAAAAAAAAATTTACACCCTGCCTTCTTGATATAGATATTTTGTTTAAATCACTAGAGACGTGTGTGTGTGCGTGTGTGTACTTGATACAAAGTGGGGACTGGTTTTTAACCACAGAGTGAGGACACTTTGAAAAGTGAGTCCTCACAACATCAAGGGGGTGTTTGAAGTTAGTAGGGTTAGGGCAAGGGTCCCCAACCTGCAGCTCTTTTGCCCCTCTGCAGTGGCTCCCTGTGGCTTTGACATTTTACATGAAAATGAATAATATATTTTTTTTATCATCACTTTTTTAGGCCTACAGTGATTCTTACATTCTCCGACAGTAAAAATGTGCAGCCAACACACATAATTGCATCTGTTCTATCAAGTTGTGATCAATTGAATGATCCTGAGTTAATATCATTGTGTTTTATGCTCAAGCCCGAGGGTTGATCGCTGTATGTGGCTGAGGATAAAAAGGACTAACTCACACTGAAATGGACTAAAATTTATTTATTTTTTTTGTATTTTTTGTATTTTTTTTTTTACTGTTTTTTAAAACAAGGCTGCTGCTATGTGTTTTATTTATTATCAAATGAGGCTACTTTTTATTTTGTACATTTTCACAAACACAAGGAGGACTTAAGTAGGTCTGCATGTATAGTTCTGACTTGCTACTCTATTTCTATTTATTGTAGGCTAGTTCTTTTATTTCCAATGCTCATTCAAGCCTATTAATAATCTTGATAGGCTAATTTAGACTTTCTAGGCTAGAGAAATGCATTAATTTCAATGAGGGCCCTTAAATCCATAGAGGTATATGTGTGTGTTACTGTACCAGTCTGTCTGATGCCTTCAGCCCAGGACATATGAGCTCTCCAGCCCAGATGCTGCAATTTCTCACATTTGATGGGGTAGCGCAGGTCAACATGTGGCCTACAGAGCAGAGGTCAAAGGTCGGTGTCAGTGTCAATTAAGATATCTCAATCAGCTCACTGTCCTGACAGGTTCATGCAACAAATGTACAACTTGTCAAACTGGCCTTGGTAAGGACACGTGAGGCTGTTTTTCCTCATAGATTTGATAGATGCTTCAGTCTTTGTGTTAATAGTAATAATAACAGTCATTTATTTAATTCATCTTTATTTGTAGAGGGACCATGTACAATATTAAATATAAATGTTGCCAATTGATGCATTGTACCAGAGTTAGTCCCTTGACACGTCATTATTTAAACTTCACATATTTATAGAACATCAATGAAAAAAAAAAACCTATAGCAAACATAGCACAGTATCAGTACATCACAAGCACAAAATACACACACACATACACACGCACACACACACACTCAAGTTGAAGCGCAGGTGGCTCCTGTAATCAGCCAGCTTCCTTGATGTTCTTTCATACTCCTTTAACAACCATTCACACCTGGGCTCACCTAGCTTTAGCAACCCCAATGAAGGCCTGTTGGACCAACGCCCCACAAGTTGCCCTAACAACTCTGAAAGTCAGAGCTCACGTGTTCTTAACGACTCTGAAAGGACACTCCCACACAGAGTTTAAAAGCCTGCAACTCCCCTCCAGTTAGTTAGAACTGAAGAAGCCAAACTGAAACGAGTCCAGTTGTCTACGATACAGCACCTAGAACTTCCATCTTGATTCCTGCATTAGATTACTCACCTGTCAGGCACAAACTCCAGCCAGTCATTCACCTCAGAGTCTGGAACATTCTTGACCTAAAATAAAACAGTTTTAAGAATAATAACCTCGTGCAATAACCTTTTTTCTTTACAGGAAGGATATCTGGCAATCTTATGTATTTCTGTGTATTTTCCTATCAGTTGACACACAGCTCGTTCCATACCAACTCAATTACTTCAGGAGATAAAGCTATAACTTCTTAATATCCTCTATGCAATGAAAAACAGTAAAAAATAATAATACATCCAGTTAAAAATAAGAAAATAGCTATTTTGTTAGCTGAGTGGAAAGCTATATTTAGCAAGATCTGTGGTACTCAATTTGATTACTGTAAAGAACTGTGCAACAACTATTTACATGAACACATACTGCAAATCCTTCTGAATGTTTCTTGGATGTCTAGTACAACATTTCAGCTCAATCCGGTGAAAACTAAATGATAACTGAGGCTTAGAATACTCCTAAAAAGATGGAATTTAGCTCTGAGGGCCAAACTTCATATATTCATAACTAAAAAAGTATTTGGAGTACAGCTGTAGGAATTTGCAAGGCACTATGAATTTCATTTATTTTGTTAGTGTGTGAAAAGTTCTGAATTTTGTGTCAGCATGGAGTGACCCAAATCTGGATTTTCTGAACATTTGCTACCTCCTGCTACATGTTTAAATTACAACAACAGTTCCTAAACACACCATTGTAACAAGTTCCCTGGCCAGTTGTATGATGGGTATCTCACAGCTGGTTCCCACATTGTAGATTTCTCCCACAACCCCTTTCTCCAGAACCAGCAGGAAGGCACTGATGGCATCATCGACAAACAGGAAATGGCGGGATTTAGGAAGGGTTCCCTGGATAGTGCTGCAGCACAGAGAAGGAAAAGAAACCCAAGTCAGAATGTACTACAACCCTGATTCCTATAATGCTGGGACATATACTCAATTGAAAGCAGAACAGGCAATTTACATTTACATTTAGGGCATTTAGCAGACGCTTTTGTCCAAAGCAACTTACAATAAGTGCATTTGTCACAAAAATCGTGCTGGTCGGGAGGTGAAGGGACAGAGAGTGCTTAAAGAGGAGGAGAGGGAGGATAACAGAGTGAGGAGGCTTCCTCAGGCAATATATTTAATATTTTACCTCATCAACTTCATTGTTTTTTGTAAATATCTGCTTATTTTGAATACAATTTGCAATTGATTACATTCTGTTCAGTTTCCCATTTTGTTTGGAATCGTGGTTGTATTTTAGACAAATACTGTAGCTGGATTATAACAACAAGGTTTGTAAGTGTAAACTCAAATAAAGTTCAAACACACCTACCATTTCTTGTTCATCTGCAAGAGGGTGAGAAACCTTGGAATGACCTGAAAGATCAACAAGATGATTGGTGGTTTTCAGTCAGAGAACACAGCAGCATTATCACTGTAAGATGATGTTGTGTTGAATTTAAATAAAGTCAAGGATGACTCTTGTTTACGTGGTGGGTTTAAAACCTGCGAAACTTTTTCCAACTGAAGATTAACTGGTTCATATCAAGTACAAAACACTGCATCATTATTCTTTTGGAAGAGGTTGTCTAACCTCTTTAAAGCAGCTAAATGAGGTCAAATGGAGTACAATAGAGTAAACGTAAGTGTTATAACGGAAAAGAAACACAGCAGATAGAATGTTGTTACATAACACTGCAAAGATCTTGTACGGGTCCAGTTGTGGCTTCAAAGTGTTAAATTGCACAAACGGACCAATCAGAGATTAAACCCTTATAGGAAAAGAACCATGCACCAGTGGTGATGCTTGGGGGCGGCTGTAGCTCAGGAGGTAGAGCGGATCGTGTAGTAATCAGAAGGTCTGGTTCGAATCCCTCGGCTCCCCCAGCTAGATACTACATTACTCCAAATTGCTGCTGATGAGCAGTTGGCACCTTGCATGGTAGCCTGTGTTGTAAGTGTTGTAAAGTGCTTTGAGCGGTCTGTATACTGGAAAAGTGCAATAGAAATGCAAGTCCATTTACCATTTGGTGAGAGGATTTATAAGCAAAGTGAGCCAGGCAACAATCAAATCTATCCAGGACTAGAATTACCGCTTTGTGGTCGTATACTGCCACACACCAATCAAGTTGCAGTTCCTGAGCTGTAGCGTTGAATAATGGCCAGAATATTGTGATGTCACAGTGAAGTCGGACTTGTTAGACAAGTAACAGAAGAGGTTTTGCGATAGTTATCAGATGAATGACCAAAAATGTGTTGTGTCAGATAACAGTGAGCTTTGACCACCAAATTCTCATCGGTTCAGCTTTGAGTCCAAGTGGACGTTTGTGCCAAAGTTGAAGAAATTCCCTTAAGGCATTCTTGAGATATGTCATTCACGAGAATGGGACACAACCTGAAAACATGTTGCCGCTGTCACCGGCATGGAGGCACATAAATGACCAACTGTTGTCGGTTGGGGTTCTGTACCTTCTCAGTGTACTGCCTGGGCCCGTAGATGTTGTTGCTCCTGGTGATGATGATGGGAAACTTGAGAAAGATCAACAGAGCAGTATTTAACATGGACTAAACCTGGATTACTGGATCAGCAGACTGTAAAATCGAATCAGATCTGAGACCAGTTTAAAGATCAACACTAACAAAACAGGCAATTACATAGATACATAACCTCTTTTTAACCTCCTGCTTCTGTGAATTGCAATTTCTTCAAATTTTTATCAACTAATTTTTGCTTTATAATTATTTTTAAATTTTTCTGGATGTCTTATTTTTTATTTCTATGCCCCTGTAATGCTCTTTGAATTCCCTTGTGTCTGAATGGTGCTATAAAAATAAACTTGCCTCATCCTCATCTAATCTGATACACTATAGGTAGTCATGGCCCTGAAACTGAAACATCCAGCTGCATCTACTAAAGCAAATCAAAGCTGAACTTTTCTGCTACATTATTCCAACCCATGTGAACATGCACTGGAAAAGCTAAATATGAAACAACAACAAAAAAACTAACATGGCCGCTGCTCATATTCACACATTTTTAATGGCAACATTAGTCCATTACAACTTCTGAAAGCCCAAGGTGATGTCATGATATTGCTCACTTTGTCCGACCAAGTTCTCACAATTCAGCTGCTGAAACTGGAGAAAGTTTGTGATTAATCATTAGAAAACATGCTAAAACCAGTACAACCTTAATAGCCATGTGTACCTTATATTTGTCCCAGTAGGATCTGACCAGGTACTCTGCAGCTGCTTTTGTAGCAGAGTATGGGTTGGAGGGCCTCACTGGACTGCTCTCATCAAACACCTGCACAGAGCAAACACACAATATCCCAGTTCATGAAAATAAATCACTAAATGACTCAAAACTTCAACAGTCCATCAGTTGAAAATCCACTGACCGCGTCCAGACTCGCTCCGTACACTTCATCAGTGCTGACATAGATTAAACGTTGCAGCTGGTGTTGGGCCTGATGAGCAGCTGCAAGTAAAACTCTGGTTCCATCGATATTAACACGTTGGAAGCTAGACGGAGTTTCAAACGACGACTCTGAGCCAAAGAAAAAAAAATTACTTAAAAGATTACTAAATCAGTACAGTAAATTCTGCATGTAAGAAAACTAGAACAACTCCTGCTCACCGACGTGCGTTTTGGCCGCCAGGTGGAAGATCACATCAATGTTTTCTGTGTTGAAGATGTGCTTTACCAACCGAAAGTTACACACATCTCCCTGTTGAAGAAAGGAGGTGATTTAGAGGAACGTTTAAGAGATTTTCAACCAGCTTTGTATCACCACAATATTGGAAGTTTAATACTTATAACGAAAGACAGAAGTGTATCTTTATGATGTATTTATTGGTATTTAACAAAGCAGGTTTATCTGAGATCACTACATCAGAGAGTGTACTCAGAGTATCTCTAGTTTTTAATACACATGTCAGCAGCACTCACTCTGATAAAGGTGTAATTCGCTCTGTCTTGAACACTCTCCAGACTCCTGGGGCTGCAGCAATAATCCAGCTGAAGAGATCACAGATCAATGACACATGTTTATGCTACAGTACATACAGCACACAGGAGGTCAGAGGCAAGTATTCACTGCCTTCTCAGAGTGTTATATTAAGCTCTAAATGGGACAGTAGCTCAACACTGAATAATGTACCTCTATATATTCATGGACAAGGACAGTCAGCTGACTCTAGCCCCTTTTAGTTAGAAAATGCACCACATTTGCAGCCAGGTAAAGGCTGCAATCTGCCGTCTTGTCTATGTGAAACGGAGGTGTAATATTCCTCCTTTGCAAAAAAGCCGCCACTGGGGTAGGCGTAATTATGTGACGTGACGTAAAGCACAAAGTTGGGCGTGAACAGTGATGAGTGATCTGGTTATTGACGATTCTCTCAGCTGTGATTGTTAGCATTTCCTGGATCTCAGCGGCTTTCCAGTTGCTCATCTTGACGTCCGGCAGACCAAAACAGACCCCCAATATGCCGCGGTCTGTCTAAATTCGTGGACCTAGCCACAAAAAGGACAGCCAAATTGGCGGGTTGCTGTCCAGTATAAAAACAGCTACTGTCAGCTGTAACACACACAGAGTGTTCACTTACATTATCCAGGTTAATGATTCTCCAGTCAGGGTGTCTGTAGACCAGTGAACATACAAGATGGGAGCCACTGGAGAGAGAGACGGGGAGGTGGAGAGACATATGAGACATATGAGACAGAGCTAAACATTGTCGTTGACCCAACCGGCCTTCATGTGGGTTGCTAAGGCTAGGTGAGCCTAGGTGTGAATGGTTGTTAAGCTGTCTGGGGAGGGAACTCAGTACAGCATTGTAGGTGGGTGATAAGTCATGTCTTAGGCCACCTCCTCTGTTCAAAGACGGCTGTTCCAGTTGGACATAGATGGATTCTTTCACTCCTCTTTCAAACCATCTGTCTTCTCTGGCCAAGATGTTTACATTGTTGTCCTCAAAGGAATGATTTTTATCCTTGTCTCCAAGTTTGTTGAGAAGGCACAAGCATCACAACACACTAAAGGTAAGGAACAGCAGACATGAAAATTCCAAACTTTACAGAAACGTCAAAGCAACTTGCATAGAACAGAAGCTCTCACCTGGATAAATAAGGACATCAACAACACAGCACATCAGGACATACAAGAGAAGTGGGTGAAGAACTTGTCCAACAGAGAGCTCACCCAAACGGAGAAGGAACTTTGCAGTAACTCCAGAACAGATACCGGTAGTAGATCTCATCACAGCAACAGAATCAGCCATCAGAAACAACAAGCTGGCAGACACAGAGGCAGAACAGCTACGATTGAAGGTATCAGCCGCTCTTGCTAATGCAAAAGTACCCCCCTCCAACCTCACTACTGAGGAAAGGAAGGCCCTGGCATCACTCAAAGAGACCAGAACATCACTATCTTGCCGGCAGACAAAGGGAGATGCATTGTAGTGCTAAACACAGCGGACTACCACACCAAAGTCACTGATCTGCTTAGTGATACTAACACCTTAGAGACTCTGAGGTGAGATCCTACCAATAGCTACAAAAAGAAGGTTACAGAATATCTGCGAAAACTGGAAAAGGACAAAGCCATTGACAGGCCATTATACTACAGACTTTACCCTGGGGAAGCCATCCCATGTATCTGTGGACTCCCCAAGATACACAATGAAGGGAACAAATGGTTTATTATGATGTCACCTCACTTTTTACATGCATTCCCACTCAAGAAGCTGTTAGGATGGTGAAGCCTGCTACAGGACAGCACTCTGTCCAGCAGAACCAACTTCACCACAGACCACATTTGTGCCTTACTGGACCTCTGTCTGACAACCACCTACTTCCAGTACAGTGAAGGTTTCTACAGACAGAAGCACAACTGTGCCATGGACTCACAGTGTCTCCAATAGTGGCCACCCTCTACATGGAAGAAGTGGAGAGCAGAACCTTGATTACCTTCACAGGAACTGCTCCACTGGTTCAGGTATGTTGACAACACCTTGGTCAAAATCAGAACAAGGGAAGTGGAAGCCTTCACAGAACATATAAATGCTGTGGACAAGAACATCAAGTTCACACGGGAAGATGTCAGAGGAGACAGTCTGCCCTTCTTGGACTGTGCAGTACACATTGAAGAGGCAGAAGCCTCAACATTGAGGTGTACAGAAAACCTACACACAGATTAATACTTGCTGTATGACTCTCATCACCCACTGGAGCACAAGCTGGGGGTCATCAGAGCCTCGAACCATCAGGCTGAGACCATGCCCACTAAGTCAGAGGGGAAGGCGAAGGAACAGAAGCACATCAGGGGAGCACTTAAAACATGTTGCTACCCAAACTGGACTTTTGTCAAAACCCTTCTAAAAGATCTAGAGCAGACAGAGAGGAGGAGATGAGAAAACGTAACAACGTGGTCATTCCTTATGTTGCAGGAACATCTGAGAAACTCGGACGATCTTAAATAAACATCATATCCCAGTTGACTTTAAACCTACCAACACACTGAGGCAGAAACTTGTCCATCCTAAGGACAAAACACCCAGGCATAAACAGAGTAATGTAGTTTATGCTGTTCAATGCAGCCAGGACTGCACAGATTTGTACATTGGGGAGACAAAACAACCTCTCCATAAACGAATGGCACAACACAGGAGGGCCAACTCCTCAGGTCAAGACTCTGCTGTCCACTTACATCTGAAGGAGGAAAATCATTCCTTTGAGGACAACAATGTAAACATCTTGTCTAGAGAAGACAGATGGTTTGAAAGAGGAGTGAAAGACTCCGTCTATGTCAAACTGGAACGGCGGTCTTTGAACAGAGGAGGTGGCCTAAGACATGACTTATCACCCACCTACAATGCTGTACTGAGTTCCCTTCCCAGACAGCCTAACAACCATTCACACCTGGGCTCACCTAGCCTTAGCAACCGACATGAAGGCTGGTTAAGTCAACGACCCACATGTGTCCTTAAGGACTCTGTAAGGACACTCCCACACAGAGTTTAAAAGCCTGCAACTCCCCTCCAGTTAGTTAGAAGCCTCTTGAATAAGAGATGAAGTGTCTTCAAGAAACTGAAACACGTCCAGTTGCCTACGATACCAGTACTATGAATCCATTATTTATATATTCCGTATTAATTTTCGAGCTGGACTGACATCAGTGTAACCCACTGTAGTGTAGTATTTGAGAAAGAAAAATTACAGCTCACCAGTCAGCTAAGTCTGACATAATGTTACTGGACACATTTCATTCTAAGCTTGAACTGTAATAGAGAAAAACTGTAATAGTTTGGTTGCAGGTGTCGAGCGAGCTCAGTGTGCCGGTAATAACTAACATTACACTAACATTACACATTAACTAACATCCTGTTTATCCATATGACTTCATTAGCAAGGTGAACTCACATGAATCCTGAGCCTCCTGTCACCAGCACGGTCCTGTCCGAATCCATCCTCTGGTCCTCAACACTGAGCACAGGTGGCTGTCACTGCACATTCAGCTCTCCTACATACATAGTTACGACATCTTCATCGTTTTTATACTCCGTTATCGAGCCTCTAGCTAACTGTTAATACAGGCAGGTTAGCACAGCACTTCTCTATTTCCTTACCACAGTAGAAGCATTGTTTGGTGGGCGACAGTCGCCGGCCGTTTTACGGCAGTATTGACACGTTGAAAATGGGCGGAACATTTATCACATGCAGATTGGTTTCTACTCTCTCATTGGTTGATTCATATGACGGAGTGTACCACCCGCTGTTCGATTGGGTGAATCCAACATCTATTAAACTGTCAACGCTGCCCACTGGGCAAGGCAGTCATAGGTAGTGTCAAGGGAGCTACAATAGATTTGTAACGTCCGGAAGTCATTTTCAAAATAATTCAAAAATAAAATAGAAATAATTCCTTTTTAAAAAATGTTTTGTTTTTGTTGGAATGTTCTTACTATCTTAAACTGTGTTTTTCGGAGGTTCGAGTAGTTTATTTGGTCAAGTGTCGAATTACTGTTTAAATCTTAATATACATGGAAAATAAAGCGTATTTTAAGATAATATACTGCTTTTACGCAGTTCAATGTTGCAGGCTATACACTGAACTTTATCTTTAGCTTAACTTAACACAAAAAATTGCAGTGATTGAAACTAGGTGTTTTTGCGATGACTCTGTTCATCAGAAATGTCAGTTGTTCTTCTAGTTTTCCTCAAAATCAGACAGATAGAGCTTTCATTTGAGGCTAGAAACATTTAACTTCCGGTCTCATCCCTGGTCACTGTGGATGACTTGACGCAGCTGGTTCACTTCTGGCTTCGTGGCTCATTGAATTGGTTTGCTAACGTTTATTTGTCGATAACGGTAAAATGCACCAGGGCAAGATGTCGTATTTATTAGCCACGTTTATAGCTGCAGTGCTGCTCAGTTCGGGGGCTTTTGGAAAAACTGTGACGGGAATGTTTAAGAGCGAAGTCGCGAGACAGCAGAATGGCCAGTTCATCACTAAATTCATGTACCAAGGTAATGTTGACGGTGCTGATGTGTCATCTTAGCACTGACAGGGTTAGCTTATGTTCAGGCTCAATATTAGCATGGCGTGATGACGGTGTGTTGGTTCAGTTCACTGTATGTATCTCATTATTTTTACATTGACTCATCCGTTGGGTGTAAGTACATGTCATCATCACTTAATCTGATCATGTCTGCACTGATTAACACCACTTTTCTCTTTGCCACTTCATATCAAAAGGCTATATTCATCATTATCAGAGTTTCTCTTTTATTTTAAATCATTTATAATTATTATTACTGTTATTTTCCTTTTTTGTTGTTGTTGTTTAGTTTCAGTTGGTCCTGAACCAGTTAACTGCACTAATGTCAGTATTGTAACGAGATTTGTTACATAACTTCAGGAGATGATCCTGAAACACAAAGGATTATGGGTAAAAGCAGGTTTGGATTACCAATTAGGTAAAGCAGACAACTACCATGGGGCCCCAGCCCTCCAGGGGCCCCAGAAAGCTCCAGGCCCTCTACTTCTCACCTAGTGTTTTTCATTAAAAAACATGTTTGGGAATAAGGGTGAAAGGTTAACTGTTCATGTATTAGTCATATTACAACACCAGGTTTGTAGAACCAAATTGGGTTTAAGTCCTATTTATGTGCTAGGACTACAGCTAACGATTTTTACATTAATGATTCATGTGTAGAGTATACTTTGAATGAATCTATTAATTGTTCTATAAATTGTCACAAAATGTTGAAAAATCTCCGGTGCAATATCTGAGCCCTGCATAAATATTGAACTTAACAATTACAACCAGTTGTCACGAGTGTTAATGAAAAGTATTCATGATAAAAATATGGTCACGATATGTATAGATAATTTGAAAAAAAAAGTCAAATTCGTCTTTAATTTTGTTTATTGTGCGTTTTGTCCCTTTTTTGTCAAATAAATTACACTGAAAATACGAGTCTCAGGAAGTGAAGAGCGTCTGTAACCGTTACTGTTACAAAGTATATAAATAGAACAGCTAGACTTAATGCTTATGCCTAAATATGTAAGAATTTTAGCTTTAAGCTTTCAAAATGTAACTACAATTATCAGCAGAATGTGAAGAAATAACAGTGTTGACAGTTTGATGTCTATGTATTGTTTTGTAGCGATATCTAGTAGTATATCTGAAGTTAGCATGCTAACCAGCTAACCCGGGGCCTGAATACCTTTCTCCCAGCTGTCCAAAGGTCCTGTGCTAGCGGTGCAAACACTAACTCCCTGGCTAACTGTACAGGTAACTGAGCTAACAAACTAACAGTAGCTACAGTCAGAAACAGTTACATACAGAATGCAGTTAGCTAATCTGTTGATTTGCTGCCCCTTTTTATTCAACAGGTGGCCAATTCTTACATATTGCACCTTAACGCTTAAACTTATGACTACCACCAATTTTCATACTGCGGTATACATTGAATATACTGCAGTACCTTAGTCGTCTCATTTGAGAAGCTGGAACCAGTTAATGTAGCCACTTGTGCCTTAGAAATAATGTAAACAATTAATTGATTAGCCTATCATGATTTGCAGCATTAAATGATAGAGACCTTAAGGTGGCATGTGCAATAATCACAGGATATGCAAAGTCAAGTAAGGCAAATTGACCCAAACACGCTATGCTGCTTGATACAAATGGAAAACTCACACAGGTGTCATTTTCTTCCACAGAAGTGTGTCTGATATCACAAAATGTAGTTTGATTTAAAGGTTCTGGGATACATGGGAGTGCTATGCATGCACATTGAACTACAAGTCACATTCATGATCAATTTATCAAACAATGCAGGGCCAACTACTGTTTTTCTTTCTTTTTCTTGATAAAACATACTTCACTACAAAATCAACCTGATCATTGGGATGATTAATTACTTCCAAGTAAAGCTATTCAAGTTTCCTGGTGAAAATTTGCAGTATATATCACAGAAAAACCAAAATATAGCATCAGTTTTTCCAATATTTTGCAGCCCTGGTGTCTAATTAAGTAATCTGCAACACACAAGATGGAGGAACCTGGGGCTAATTGGGAGATACAGATCACGTATCAAGCCTGAAAATATCAGGATATTATTTATAGTATATAACACCCACTCATCAGTTTGGAATAGAGTCATTAAGTGCTGTATTATGTCACATGTAGTAAATAGCTGATGCTGGCACTATAAACGCATGTGATGTGGCAGAGAAGAAACACACACTCTCTCTCAAGCAGAAGGAAACCTGTCTTATTAACAATCACCCATCTATCTGTCTGTCTGCAGGTGACAGTGGTCTGTTGGTGTGCAGGCTGGACAACTCTGCTCTGGCTACAGAGAAGGAGTCCAGGTTGCTGCTGTATCAGGACATGGACTCAGACCTGGACAACCTCAGCTGCTCTGAGAGGCTCGGTAGAGCTCAGTTCACCAGTAAGAACCAGCGAGTGCTGATGTCTAATGTGATGGATGTGATGCATCTGTATTGATTACTCTTCTTATGTCTCTGCTCTCTTTCCTCATTGCTGTCACTCCTCTCACTGCGGACGCCAATTTTCCTTCTGCTTCAGTTTCTCTCAGTCAAGAAGAACACAACCAGACAATCCCTCGCCAGTCCTCACCTACAGCCTGGCAGGCCCTGTATGCTGACAGATACACATGTCAGGTAACAGCAACATCATGGACTGATAGGAAACACACACATGGAAATTCAAGCTGTGTTTAGCTTAGTAGACAGGAAGGACGCTGGTGGAGGGAGCCATTTAAAGGAAAAGTTGCCCTAAAAATAACTACTCACCCCCACCCCCTGGTCCACAAAACATTTCTGGAGCTTCACAGTAAAACAGATTGCAGCATTCTCCTAAACAACTGAAGTAGCTGGAGACTAGAACAAAAAACAAACCAAAAAAAGATCCCAAACTGGTCTGAAAAGATGTTATTTACACAAGATGAAATCTTCACTGTAGCTGCAAACAGCAAAGGCTTTTTTGAATCCCATGGGTTCTAGTAATTTATCACATTAAGTTTCCCCCTTTTATTCCTCTTCTCTGTCTGTTTCCTGTCCGTCTCTCCAGGAAGGTGCAGTGATTCCTTCTCATGCTGATCTGAGTTTTACTGTCCTGCTGTTGAACGCTGACTCAGCTGGGAATCCTCTGGAACACTTCAGTGCAGAGGAGGCAGGTAAGACATCCTCAATACTCCCATCAGCACAGGTATCAGGGCATTGGCTATGTCTGTTGTGAAAACATGAAGAAAATGTACACAGCTTCTTAATGAGATCAGTGATTTTCCCGTCTGTTGTATTCAGTTATTAATAGATGATACATCCTCTGCTTTATGCTCGTGTGGAGCTCTTTAAAAGAGGTTTGTGTTAAATATATAAAGGTATAAAGTACATGGGTTAGGGTTGGTCCTGAGAGTTCTGAATCATTCATGTGGGACAAAATGTTTCCTGCCGTTATTCCCTCTTCCACCCAGGTCTCCAAAGTTTTTACTTCCTCCTGCTGCTGGCGTACTTCATAGCCTGCTGCATCTACATCCAGCCTCTGTACCAGGCTCTGAGGAAAGGAGGACCCATGCACACAGTCCTCAAAGTGCTGACCACAGCACTGGCATTACAGGGCTGCTCAGCTCTCTGCAACTACATCCACTTGGCCAGGTAGATCCAGTAGAATCTGGTTGAAGCTGCTGGGAAGTGGGATCATCAATTTAAATATTAGCACACCGGTTTCCAATTGTTTTAGTTTGTGACTGTGAGCTGAGAGCAGTACAAAGAGTAGCGTTTCCTCCTCAGATTTATCTCAGTTTAATTAAGAGCCCCAAAGCGGAAATATCACAGTATTTCACAAGAAAAAGCAATGATTCGAGAAATTCAGAGAAAGTGAACATAGCTTTATGTAGCAAAAGTTTAAAGTTGTTCTAAAAAGTACTATGTTTTTTCTTTCTTGTTAATCATCTTGCAGATGATCTGAGCAGTCACACCACTCAAAGAGTAAACAAACGATGAACATGACTGGATGATATAATATAGGATGAGATTTACTTTAATTATGGCCTTTTTAACCTATTTATTACCAGTTCCACATATAGTTCTTATGTATTTGGCCTTTGATTGTACGTAGGTTTGTTATTCACAGTGTTTTTTCTTTCTGTTTAATTTCTTTATCTCTACTTATTGTGTGTGTATTTGTCTACCTGGGTGGTGACCGACTGCATACAGTTGGCAGCATATGGATAAATATGTGATAGTGAGGAGAATATGAAGTAATGTGCTCGTGTGTGTCCCCTTGTGTTCTGCAGGTATTCCAGAGATGGTGTTGGTATTCCACTGATGGGCAGCCTGGCAGAGTGTATGTTCCTCTTTCTTTCCATCTGTATTTAGCTCTGTTGTGGGCTGGATTTAGTTATGAGAGGAACTTAACTGTCTGCTCATTTCAGATTAATTTATAAACAGACAATAATAGTCACAAAAGCCTCTTCTTTTCCAATTCCTGTTCCCTGTGCAGTCTGGGATATGGTGTCCCAGGTGTCCATGCTGTACATGTTACTGAGTCTGTGTATGGGCTGGACTCTGAGCCGAGGCAGGAAGCCTCAGTCCAGACCTCTGCAGTGGGAGCAGTCTCCGGCCTCCACGGCTGTCGCTGTTGGTGGAGTCGTTACACAGGTACGCAGGATTTCTCTGACATGTTATTACACAACAGCTCATTATGTCATTTAGCGTAAACTAAATGTTGTCCAGGGAATGCAATATTTCGGTGGCCAAAATGCAAAAACACATTTCAAAAAAACAAGACATTTCAGATAAAACAACTTTACAGTAAAACACGACAACATTTTACAAAACACATTTCACCAAACATTCTGGACACACACTTCAGAAAATACAGAAAGACATTTCACCCAACAAAACAACATTTCACAAAACCCAACAAATTGTTGTGTTTTGTGAAATGTTTTGTGAATTGTTGTTGTGTTATCCGACATGTTGTGTTTGACCCTCAGGGCCACCGGACAGTCCTCTTCTGATTTGGATGATATGGTTCAGGTTGTTCATGTTGAAGATAAAGACAAAAGACTTTAAGAATTAAGAGAAAAGAAAGTACATTTGTTATAAATATGGTCAAACCGACCTGCCATTTTGATAGAATTACACTGAGAGTCATACTAGAGCTGTGTAGAGTGAAACAGTGTCATTTTCAGGGAGTGTTGCTGCTGTGGGAGCAGTATTCAGAATCAGAGAGTGAGCATCACAGCTACCACGCCCAGCAGAGTCTGGCAGGGCTCCTCCTCATGGCTCTGAGGGTGGTCCTGGCCCTCCTGCTGGCCTCTATCCTCTACCAGATCATCTCCACCGAGAGGAGCACCCTGAAGAGAGACTTCTACCTGTGCTTTGCCAAGGTAAACGACACAGTGCACTGACTGTACCCTCCAGACAAACAAACACTTACCTGCAGTTCGTCAGGTGGTCATGTGGTCTTCCTTGTGTATTCTACAGGGATGCTTCCTGTGGTTCCTCTGCCACCCGGTCCTCTTTCTCATGTCTGTTATCTTCAACGAGCACCAGAGGGAGAAGGTTTGAGCACACAAACAAATACTTAAGCAAAGCTGGAGTTTTTAGGTCGGGAGATGTGACCTTTGATTGAGGTTTGATAACAAAAGATGTTTTACATTTTACACAAGTTCAGATTTTCAACTTGAAGGTCAGTGAAGTTTGTTGATGAAGGTTCTCAGTCATCCATGTCATGGTAAATCTAGTTGCTGTAACGTAGGCAACTGATTTGTTTCAGTTTCTATTGAAGTTTGTAATGAGTTTTAAACAGGTTGTGAACTAGACCCATTTTAATACTGATGCCTCTTACATACGCAAATGAGACCATCAGCAAGAAGATTGGCTACTTCTATGTAGTTATTTGTAATTTTTGGGTTGAGTAAGTCATAAAAGTAAAACAATTTTTTATGGCGTGTGCTGAGGCTGAATTAAGGAGTCTCACAGCCTGAGGAAAGAAGCTGTTAAAGAAGGACTTTTCCAAATGTAAACAGGTGTCAGGGCAAATAAACAATCATCTGTTAATCTTTGTAAATCCAAACGTGAGTCTAACAATAGCATAGCTGTCATTGCTGAAAAAAGGTTTACATGGAAAATGAAAACTGTGGCCTTTTTAAAACTGAGAAATTAAATCAAATCATGGATTTGGAATATCATGACACCCCTATGGCCAGTAAAGTAATGTTTAATAATAATAAGCCAACAGCATGCAATAGTTTGGTAACAACGCAAGCAAAATGTTACCCCAAAAGCCAGTTGTTCTGCTGTCGCCCGACAAGAGATACAGAAGTCTTCGCTGCCATACCACCAGACTACAGAGCAGCTTCTTTTCTCAGGCTGTGGTACTCCTGAACTCATCCTCAACACTCCATCATAAAAGATTGTTTTAAGAATTTTAAATTTTTAAAAAACACAGATGGTAGGCATTCTTGTTTGCTTGTCATGGAGAGGCATCAGTATTAAAATGAGACTGTTTAATAACCAGTTAAAAGTTACTTGTAGTACGTTGGTGATATTACTTGACTTTCAGGTATGGCGTAGAGACAAACGGCAGCATAATCAGAGTGCTCTCAGATGGTCAGGCCTTCCCCCCAGCTATAACCAGTTGTTTGCTCAATTAACCAAAAAATAATATAGAGGGGGATAAACAAAGGAGGACTATGGCTAAAGCAATTCAAAAACAAGACAAAGACAAGAGACTAAAGACCGAAACTGAAGATACCGACATGGATGATAATGGCGAACATGCAGGTTTGGACTAAATACTTCAGAGTAAATAAATGAATTGGCAATTTAAACAAATGATAAGATTAACAGGTAACAGAAAGATGCTGGGTCTGTAATGAGTAAAGTAATGAGTTTATGAGTTAAATATGTGCAGATGGTGAAATTACAGGTTGGGTGAAAGCATTTAAATATTACGAGAAAAATTTTACGCTAACGGAGCCCTGACCAAATTTCTCTTAAGCTCAAAAGATCTGAATCAAAGCCAAAGAAACCAACTCATATTTCATACGTGTGAATCCAGCAGGATGAGTGATGGTTAGCCTACTTTATTTGAAGAGTTGTCTTGTGGAGTCAGCAGGCTGCAGCTTTGTCTCCAGCGGCCTTACTGTCGCTCAACTGCAGGCTGACAGTCCAGTCTCGGTCCAATAGCCGGCGGGATCGCACAGCTCGTCCGGTACCCAGCGGGAGACACAGCTCGTCCGGCCAAATGTACTTAGACTTTTCTGTATACTTATATAAGATAAGCCCAGTATACTTAAGTATAATTTTGTTAAGTATATCTCTGATTAGTACATAAAAAGTATACTGAAAGCATACTTTCTTATTTTTAGTTTAAAAGAAGTCTAAGTATATTTGGCCCATACTTGTACTTAATCTTTTGATCGAGATATACTTAAGAAAAGTATAATGAAGTATTCTTGCCTTATATAGAAAGTTTAAGTATACTTGGCTTGTAGTTGTGCTTACTCTTATGATAAAGTAGCCTATTTAATACTTTTGCACGCATATTGGCTTCTTTGAGGTAGTGCTCCAGCATGTTTTACATACTATCTTATAACTTACATGTTAAAGTTTATAATAACACATCAGCTTTGGGGTGGAATAGTTGAGAGTAAATAGTACACAAGTGGAACTGAAACTGATCTTATATGTACACAGTGTTATTAACCCACACAGAAACAGATAAACATTTGCCTGATTTTATTGACAATTCTTCCAAGGTGTGAGAGTATTGTAACAGACTTGATTCATACTGGCTGCTATTATAAGCCATTACCAGAATATGAATACATTTATATTTAAATCTCATCATAAAACATCAAGTCTCTCATCTCATCACAAAAGGAGCAAGTCTCTTTATGTAATACATAAATCATTGGCTACAACACGACTCATGACCGCTCTTTTAGTCCATTTCATATAGATGCGTTCATCTATATGTATCTCAGGCGTGCGAGTTAAAAAAAACCACATCCATGTCACCTCTAGGGCTCCGTAAATAAGAGTAAGAGAGTGGAGTTGCAAGAAGAGAGTAAGAGAGGGGAATGCCTCTCTGTTTTATCCATTCTGATAACAGGCGTGCCTGGGGGCAGGGCTGCCAGCTTTGTCTCAGAGTAGATGACAAGTGTGAAAACTAAACTAACATTTTTAATGTTTCAAGATTGTGTTTCACCTTTCCCAGAATGTCACCATGGCTTAATATGTGGACTTCTTATTAACACAAATCACATGGCATCACTAAATCATTAACATTCAAAAGAAAATTAAAACTTGGTCAAAACATCTAAACACACTTGATTATATCGTAGAACTAACTACACATTTCTTTTAGTTCTAGCCTTATACTTATTATGACAGTGAATATTTTAAACATTGACTGGTAACACACCAAAATGTGTTAGACGAAGTCCTTTGAAACTTTGTCCAAATCATACAAGGACTCACCTTTAGATGGCACTGTGGCTCCACCGAACACAGGACATTTTCACACATTAAATTTATCTCAGTCAATTTTCATCGCAGAGCAATGCAGGTAGAGTCAGTTTTATGAACTTTTCTTCCTGTTTAATAATATGTTAAAATCAAGAAGATTAGGTTCTGGCTTTGTACTTATTTTAACTTTTTTTAAATCTGGAAGAGTGTAGAAGCCTTTACAACATAGGACTTTAAAGATAAGGGAGTCAACGTCGTAAATTTCTGAGCTGTCAGCCAAGGATTAGGTAAAAAGAAGGGGAGTGAATTCACTCTTAAGTGTGTGTGTGTGTGTGTGTGTGTGTGTGTGTGTGTGTGTGTGTGTGTGTGTGTTAATTAGATAGGAGAGAACAAAATGTTAGCAGTTTTCAGTCTCATTTACAAATACAAAGACATTCAATTATAACATATAATTGTCACAAGGATGTCCTCCAGTCCTCTGATGTTTGGCAAATGTGGATTCAATGGAGGATGGAGGGACGGAGCCTCATGGTGCAAGTGGTTATAGGGTCAGTTAAGCTATAAAAGATGTTTACCTCCCAGAGAAAAAAGGCCTCAATTAATAGTTCAGACGAGAGGCATGTGTCCCTACACTGTTCACACATGGAGGGGCCCTCCAGTAAGTGCAGGTTCCCCCTCCCTGTTTAGAAATTATTTTCGAAATTTCAAAAATGGAAGTCTTTTTATATACTGTATGTTCAGAGTTCTAAGGTTGTGTCTGTTGCACAGACAGAAATTCATAGGTTAAGGACGATAAGGGAGCATAAAGTGGACACACAAAAGGTCACCAAAAACAAATTTCACATCAGTAATATAGAGTAGTCACTCTAAACATTAATGGGTTGCATAATCCAATTAAGAGAAATAAATAAATAGCTAAAATGAAGAGGGAAAAACAACATGTGATTTTCTGGCAGGAGACCCATCTCTCTCAGCACAAGAAATAAATAGAATTAGGATTTAAAAACATTTTATTATCTTATAGAAATGGGCATGCAGGAGGGGACGCAATATTGATTTTAAATAAAGTGACTTTCCAGCTCTCTGCGCAGATCGTTGATACGGAGGGGCGTTACATCCTGGTTAAAGGATTCCTTGATCATAAACAAGTAACATTGATTAATGTTTACAGACCACCAGGTAATGATAAAAGGTTTATTAAAAAAATATTCAACATAATAGCTGCAGAATCCTCCGGTGTCCTGATTTGTGGCAGGGACTGGAATGTCCAGTGATTGAGTTGAATGTTAGCAGACATCCTTGTCTCAATGTTATTGATTTCTGTTGAACACAAATAAGCAGTCTATGTTGAAGTATAAGTTGTGTGTTAAACCTTATTTACATTATGTGGCCTCAGGTGTAAAGACCTTGAAGAGAGAACTGACAAGTAAAGGATTTAGGTTATATAATACATTACCGCTGAAGGAAGAACTGTTCTTAAGTAAAGAGGGGATGTTGTGTTCACTTAGATTCCTGTGTTCACGTTCTGCCACAAGGGGGCTGAAAGAGCTGAAAGAGCTTACAGACTCCTACTATCTAGAAAGACAGGACTTCTTCAGGTTAGGCACTATTTCAACAAAAATATCAGAATCTCTCAGGAAAGCGAAACAAATCTGATTAATGTATTTATTGATGGATACAAATCCAATCTGCACAGAAAATTGGTTTCTAGAATTTATTCATGTCTGCAATCAGCTAAGAGTCACTCCACAACATATGTTAAATCTAAATGGGAAAAGGAAGCCAATATAACTCTCACAAAGGAGGACTGGCTTAACACTTGTAATACACATGTAACTACTTCAAGTTCAGGTCAATGGAGAGAATTTGTGTGGAAGAACATTATTAGGTTTTTCATCACTCCAAACCAGAACATGGTCACTGCTGGAGGAGGTGCAGGAACAGCTTGGCTGATCACATATTTTGGGACTGTGCTGTAATTCAGCCTTACTGAATTACTGCTACAGTAGTAGCAGTGATAAAATCAATATTTGGCTCAGAGATCAATCATGACTTCAGTACAATATATTTAGGTAAGAGGCCATGTGAACTTAACCGACGTGACAAATACCTTCTTCAAATACTGCTAGCAGCCAGTAAAAAAGCCATTACCAGAACATGGATGATTAAAGAACCCTCAACAAAATCAGAGTGGATCAGGATAGTAAATGAAATATACAGTGGTGCTTGAAAGTTTGTGAACCCTTGAGAATTTTCTATATTTCTGCATAAATATGACCTAAAACATCATCAGATTTCTAAGTCCTAAAAGTAGATAAAGAGAACCCAATTAAACATATGAGACAAAAATATAATACTTGGCCATTTATGTATTGAGGAAAATGATCCAATATTACATATCTGTGAGAAGTATGTGAACCTCTAGGATTGGCAGTTAATTTGAAGGTGAAATTAGAGTCAGGTGTTTTCAATCAAGGGGATAACAATCAGACAATCAGTGGGCGCCCTGTTCTATTTAAAGAACAGGGATCTATCAAAGTCTGATCTTCACAACACATGTTTGTGAAAGTGTATCATGGCACGAACAAAGGAGATTTCTGAGGACCTCAGAAAAAGAGTTGTTGATGCTCATCAGGCTGGAAAAGGTTACAAAACCATCTCTAAAGAGTTTGGACTCCACCAATCCACAGTCAGACAGATTGTGTACAAATGGAGGAAATTCAAGACCATTGTTACCCTCCCCAGGAGTGGTCGACCAACAAAGATCACTCCAGGAGCAAGACGTATAATCGTCAGCGAGGTCACAAAGGACCCTAGGGTAACTTCTTAGCAACTAAAGGTCTCTCACATTGGCTAATATTAATGTTCATGAGTCCACTGTCAGGAGAACACTGAACAACAATGGTGTGCATGGCAGGGTTGCAAGGAGAAAGCCACTGCCATCCAAAAAGAACATTGCTGCCTGTCTGCAGTTTGCTAAAGATCACATGGACAAGCCAGAAGACTACTGGAAAAATGTTTTGTGGACGGATGAGACCAAAATAGAACTTTCTGGTTTAATGAGAAGCATTATGTTTGGAGGAAGGAAAACACTGCATTCCAGTAGGGCTGCTCAATTATGGAAAAAATCATAATCACGATAATTTCGGCCTATATTGAAATCACGATTATTTAAACGATTATTTTTGAGTTTGGAAACATGATGCATTTATTCAGCATTTCTCTCCAAAAAAAACACTTTAACTGACAACTTTGAAATTTCCCCTTTAAAAAAATACACAAAATGTTCAAATCGAAAATAATGTACAAATATGTATCCAACTGTTCTGCAATTTCTATAAAACATTTAATAAATAAAATAAATATACTTATACTTAAATCAAATAAGACAAACGACAGGGTGCATATATTTAGCTAAAAAGTATCCAATGGCAGCTGTTATTTTCTTGTGCCTATCCGAATTTGACGGATAAGGAGTCGCATTATACAGTGTGTCTGAGATCGATGTCTGACTCTGCATTGATGTCGTGGGGGTTGTGGCCTTGTCTTTTTGTTTCTTTATTAATTCGTCGTGAGTGACTTTGTGCTTTAGTTTGAGATGGTTGAATAGATTTGTTGTGTTGCCAAGTGGTGCAGATATCACCTTGTAGCAAATCTTGCACACTGTGTGGTGCTGCTCCTCGTCGGATTCTTTGAATCTGAAGTGTTCCCATACAAGAGAACTTTTTCTACCCTTTTTGTCGACCAAATGGGGCTGCCCTCCCTCTGTCATTTTCCACTCGCACTGTTTTTTGAATACCGCTGGTCACCACACACACAACTTTACAGTGACTTTACAGCTGCTTGAGACTAGCCCTTTTCACACAGAGACGCCACATTATCGCCGCAGCGACGGTTTGCCAATTCTCCGCCGTTGGTTGTTCACACATAGCCAAGCAGCTCCGGCATAAAAGACGAACCAGAGTGTAATTCACACAGAAAGCCGGCATCGCAGCTCCAAAAGAGGCGTGACGGTACATGTCATGATGACGTCTGTTTTTTTTTCAACGTGTTTCCCCCGGTGTCCTCCTGTTAATCTAAACATGTACCTGCTGACTGTTTATAATCATATGGATGCTGTTATAATGTGTTGTGATTGGGATCCTGACCCACCAAACATCCTGGAAAATGACAAAGTTACGTTTTTCTCTAATAATTCTCTGAATTACATAATTACATAATCGCCATTGTCAACAGGACGCTATCTGAATGTCACTCGCGGGGAGGGATGCTGTTTTATGGGGAAAAGTTCACTGAAGTCTCGGTTGGGGGGGCTGACCTTCGCAGTGATTTTTTTTCACCAAGACAAACACTTGGTGAGTAAAAGTTTTTTGCCGGGGACGGACGCTGTTTTTCGGGCAGAAATGTGATGAAGAGTCAGTCGGACAGACACCTCTCCACGTTTACTGCGGTATTTTTTTCCTAACATAACGTTGCCAAAGACACGACCAGTTACTATGTTACTGTTGTTTGGTCCTGTAACGTTGCTTTGTGGGACATTTCTCTATATTTTGTTGAGTGAAGGATCTGTATAGTTATCAGACAGTGAACACCATCAGATCGACACGCCCTCGCTCCGCACCGCCGGCTTATCCGTTCACACTGGTTCGGTTCGCCAATACTGCGCCTCTGTGCCAGTCAGCAGGGCCGCATTGAATGCTTTGGGGGAGGGATTTTCAGAAAATCTCTAGGCCTACTTTACAACGAAAAATGCCAAATAAATTGTTTCAACTCGATTATATTAGTTTGGAGATCGTTTGACCCAAAAATCGAAATCACGATCAAAATTCAATTAATTGCACAGCCCTACATTCCAGCATAAGAACCTTATCCCATCTGTGAAATATGGTGGTGGTAGTATCATAGTTTGGGCCTGTTTTGCTGTATCTGGGCCAGGACGGCTTGCCATCATTGATGGAACAATGAATTCTGAATTAGACCTGCAAATTCTGAAGGAAAATGTCAGGACATCTGTCCGTGCACTGAATCTCAAGAGAATGTGGGTCATGCAGCAAGACAACGAGCCGAAGCACACAAGTCGTTCTACCAAACAATGGTTAAAGAACAAAGTTAATGTTTTGGTATGGCCAAGTCAAAGTCCTGACCTTAATCCAATCGAAATGTTGTGGAAGGACCTGAAGCGGGCAGTTCATGTGAGGAAACCCACCAACATCCCAGAGTTGAAGCTTTTCTGTACGGAGGAATGGGCTAAAATTCCTCCAAGCCGATGTGCAGGACTAATCAACAGTTACCGGAAACGTTTAGTTGCAGTTATTGCTGCACACCAGATACTGAAAGCAAAGGTTCACATACTTTTACTTTTTCCCAGATATGTAATATTGGATCATTTTCCTCAATACATAAATGACCAAGTATAATATTTTTGTCTCATTTGTTTAATTGGATTCTCTTTATCTCTTTATAGGACTTGTGTGAAAATCTGATGTTATTTTAGGTCATATTTATGCAGAAATATAGAAAATTCATGTCATGGAAAGGTTGACCTTCTCCCTGAATCTTTGTATAGATAAATTTTACAATTATTGGAAGAAATGGTTACTATATTTTAATACAGCAGGGAATTAACAATAACTTTGTTGTGTGATCTTGGACCCTGTACATACGTATTTAATTTCTTATTTTTATGTATAGGATACGTTGACTCATTTATATCATCACTGCTGAACAGATGCTGTAATTTGGAGATACACTGTGGAAAGTTATAACTTGGTACTTGCTGGCTATGAAAATCATCCCCCACCCCCTCGCCAAAAATTCCACATGCTGTCTCTAACCCTTCCCCTTTGTGTTCCTTCTCTGTAGGTGGTGACTATCGGTGTGATCCTCTGCCAGTCCATCTCCATGGTGATCCTCTACCAACTCTTCCTGTCTCGCTCTCTGTACTGGGAAGTCTCCTCTCTCTCCTCTGTGTCTCTACCGCTCACCATGTCCAGGACGAACAACAGGGGGCGCTACTGAGCACATCCACTGTCATGCCTTATCAGCATGACTAAGGGAGAACCTCCCTTCACCTCCCACTTAGTCAGCGGGAGACCTCCTGGGCATGAAGAAGAAGCACAGAAGCTAAGAAGTGCTGTGACTTTACAGAGACCGCTCTCCTCTGCTGGGACTGTGTCCGGGGCGGATAGTTATAGCCACTAGTAAGCAGGGAACTATAGCAGGGGTCACAGAATGACCAGAGGAAGATATTTAAAGCAACACCCTACCTCTACTTACAGACGGAACCAACATAACTTAGCAGGAGGAGCGATATTAAATGCAGGACAACTGGGAGGAGGGACACAAGGTATTCACATAGTTTCTTCATGACATGCTGGACTAACAGCCAAAACAGACCAACACAAACATGATGAAGACAGAACATCAACATTTAAGGATGCATCTGCTGGTGAGCTACATGTAAGGAATGAATATGAAGAAAGGATTGACTCATGCACCAGGCCAGAGGTACACATGGTTGTTTGACACAACCCAAGATCAGCATACCTGAGAGGTTTGTGGTGTCCGTAGAAACTTCTCTGCAAGGACATAAATGTGGTGTTTGTGCTCTTGGCTTTTATAACCACTCACACAATGGAATCATAGATTTACTACAAAGGAAAATACAAAGCACGGAAAGCGTTATGCCACTGCTCAGTTATGGTGTTAGATTTATGCAGGGAGTTAATGTGAGGTACAGGATGGAAAGAATCGTATCCCTCTCATTAAACTAGAGTTGGATCAAATTGCCAAAGAGAAGAAGAAAGTTATTTCTGTCAGAATGATAAGGCTGGTGTTTTTCAATATTTTCTTATTTTCAAGAAATCCCATGAAAAGACTTAACAATCAGTGAAGGAATGAAGGAACATGTCACCCAGTGCAACAGTGAACATGTTCTTACTCTCATCTCGTCAAATACAGCAGCTTGCTCAGCGGCCTTAAGATTCACACTATGATGCTCTACCTACCTCATGTCACATAACATAGGTTAACTTACTTACGTTACATAAAAAAATCACTCCTGAGTTTTGGTCATAAATGAAATGTGAACCCTGTTCTCCAAAGGGAAAGACCAATATATATTGATATATGTCCTTGCCTGGAACTCTCCCCCTTTGCACTTTGCTTTAGATGGGTCACTGGATAACCTTGACTTAGCCTCCTCCCCCTCAATTTTAGGAAGGTTTCAGTCTGTTCATGGGAATTATGTTCAATAAGAAAATGGAATAAAACATGGGTATATCAATTGATCAGTATGTAGTCAGATGGATATGTTACTCTGCATAAACAGATGGAGGGGCAGAGGAAGTTGGATGGATTTCAGTGATTGATGGACAAATACATGTGAAGATGGATATACAGAAGAATGGACATGTGAAAGGATGGATAAAATCTGGACAGATGGTTAAAGTATGTGGTCAGCCAGACAGGTAACACAGTGGACAGCTAAAAAAGGACTGGTGGACTTTGTCTTTGCTTATCCAAAATGATGAAGGTGAGCCAAAGGTGTGTGCTCCCTGTACATCACAGATCAGGCTTTTTTTTAAATACCTAATTCTTCCCTGTCACCATGAACCAAGAGCTGACAGCATGTATGTACATAGCTGGAGACACACTGCATGACTCGTCCTTTCTTTTTTCAACCTTCATTTTCCATGCATTGCACTATGAACTGAAGCACCTGTGTGAATGGGAGTAAAACATGGACGCCATTGTCACAGTGTGTTATAAAGCAGATCAGGAGAAACCAAAGTCTACTAACAGGCCACAGTCACGGACACTTCAGATGACCATCACTGTGTAAATACAACATTATGAAATTCCACACTTACTCTCCAGTGAATCAGGACTGGTCTGAGACTACAGTGACTTCCTATGAGTGCGGCTCATTAAAACACACGCTTCATTAGTATCCTGTGACAGCCCAGTGGGAACAGGCCTGCAGTTTCATTTAGGACTTTAACACATTTAACATGGTGGAAGATAAAAATCTACTCAACTGACAGCTGACATGGAGAATTAACATATTTGTTCATTGTGTATTTATTTGGAAAGCAGCATATTATAAAGAATCTAAATCAGTTTCTGCACAGTTTCATGTTTGATTTCAGTGTTTTATTGAACTACATCTATCCCTTTAAGTAGCAAAGTTTTAACTGTAGGGTCAGCCACCGAATCCAATCATTGACTGCATATAATAGAGGACAGAGCCACAATGACGTCACCCACAGGTCTCTGAAGAGCCAGAATGAAGCGCCTTAGCCATACCTGACTCCACCAGTTTTGATTAGCCAGGAGTTCCTGGCTAATCAAAACTGGCCAAAGAGGTGGAGCGTGGGTGGAGCTGAAGCGAGCCTAGTTAGTTAAAACAAGCCCACCTGTCTGGAAGCTACCAAGCTAGCTAAGGCTAACAAGCTATTAGTGTTCACACATAAAGAGAAGTGAATTTCACCTCATGTTCTTCAAGTGAGTCTGATCGTAGGTCTATTCGCCCCAAACAGACAGATAATTCCACTTTTTAGCTCCAAGAGCAAACTGTGGGCTCTCCTCAACTGTGTGTGTTTATTCCTCCAGAGCTGGCACTCAAAGCCAAAGAGGAAGTCAGAGGAACAAAAACTGAAAAGAAAGGGGTTATGATCAGGTGAGGGTGAAGACCATGTGAAACTCATTGAGGCTTTCTGATGGTCGACTGACTTCTCAAAGTTCAAAGTAATGATGACATATGTGGAGGTTGCTCTGTTTCTGCTTGATAGGTGTGTGCTGGCTCTGGGACAGCACATCGGACTCTCTGGATCTTAGTTTCGCATCCATGAATTTGGGAGGTGTAATTTCTGAGGGAGCGCTGGAGGATGGGAGTATTTATTTGGGTGTTGAGTTCATATACAATACAAACAGTCTTCGTAAAGGATGGCTCACCCCACCTTTTATTATATTAGTCAAACTTGATGGTCGGCTAAAACCTAAAAAAACAACATAGAAGGTACATTTAGTTACTCTGAGCTGGACCCATAAAAAACAAGGTGACCGGCCTGGATGAGTGCTTAAACCTGGAATTAAGTTAGCAGTCAATGGTGTTTACATGTCTGTAATATAGGCAGTTGCTAACAAGTGGCTTAATGAGACGTTAAATGTCATCAAGCCAAACAAGGAGTCTCATTCACGCACTAGTCTGCCTCAACAGGTGGACATTCATTGGAAACCATTCTAACTCTAACTTAACAACTTGTAGACTGATCAGTGTATAGTAATGTCTTTCATTAATTTATAGCCTAACATTAGCTATTTACTTCTGGTGATTTCATTTATGCTTGAAAAATCACAAAGTGGTGTTCATCTGTGAAGATTATCTTGCTGAACAAAACATGTAAGTATCATAAGTTTATGATACTTACATGTTTTGTAGAAAATAATCCAAATTCCAGTTAAAAAATCCCACAGACTTGACTACTTTTTATATACTTTATTTCATTTTTTAAAAACCACTGACAACGCCATCTGCTGATGAAGATGTGGTTGAAAGCTGAGTGAAAAGCCAGTTAGTGGACCTTGACTGAAAGGTGCAACAAAACAAACAAATGTAAACAAACAAAGGTTATGTTTACATTCAGGGTTTCTCACCGCGATACATGTTGTGGATTCTAGAGGCCTTACAAATAGGTTGAAAGTATTTCCTACATAAAACATTTGCAAAACTACCAATCTTCAATTGTGCATTGTTAACATCCATACTAGCTAGCAGTCTTTTTTCGAGGGTGTTGCTATGTTTCTTAGTGTTGCATCTTCGCCAACTGACAATCACTGCAATAACATGCAACCAGAGGCAGGATTGTGAATTTCGTTGCCCATATGCTCATGGACATCAAAGCATGGACCCATTCTTATATATACCACTACTAGTGGTCAAAAACTCCACAGGGCACCTTTGAGATATTTTTGGTTTGTTTTTGACAGCTAGCATACTTATAACATCAAAGTTTCCTTTGTTTGTTTTTTTAAACCTTTTAAGACAAATTTACCACAGTCAATGAACACCACAAAAATACACAAGGCAATTATAATTACAGCTTATGAAGGCTGTTTTTACCCGTAATGTTTTTAAATCTGTGCCACAACCCTCTGAAATAATCCAACATACTGAGCCCCTGGGCTGGACTTAATGTCCCCAACAAATGCATGGCAAATATGAATATAATCCACCTCTGTTGTGAAATTGTACATGAATTTGAACCTTTGCTGGTGTTTTGATCAACAAAATTGTGCAATCAGATCTGTTACTTCAGCTGTTGATTTGGATAAAGCAGTGCATGTGTTATCTGAGCCGTACGTACACTGTATGGCCCACATTCCCATGAGGGAATCTTCTGTATGTTTTATTTGGTCCCACAATGACAATCTTACATCAATGTAACAACAACAACAAAATATGAAACCTCTGTTTGTATTGTGGACTGAACAATTACTCCTCCAGAGGAGATTTGAGATTTGATGCAAAGCAGGTCACTGTAACCTTGGCCTACATTTACACTTCCTGCTTAAGTAACCCAGTTTATATGTTTCTCTAACAGCTGGAACATATTAGATATATGTTATGAAGCAAGTGGAATCTGATATATTAAGGTCTGTTTCATTATATCAAAACAATTCTAGAGGGATTTTTTTTCTGCCAGTTTTCGATAAAAAAGTGATGTATCGATCAAGGACCTGCACAATGACTGCAATTAAAGCTAATAATGTGTGAAGTAACTGCAGTATTTTATGTGAGTTAAAAAATCAACTCTTGTTTACCACTGTTTTATACAGTTGAGATGCTGCTGTACAGTAATGTGTCACACAGCTGTACAGGCTGTATTTACCACCCTGTGTACAATTTAAAAAACATTAATTCAAAATTGTCATTTGTTCTGCACAAGGCCAAATTAATGAAGTAGTCTGAAAAAGTGATTTAACTCGTCACGAACAGGATTCGAACCTGTGCGGGGAAACCCCATTGGATTTCGAGTCCAACGCCTTAACCTCTCGGCCACCGTGACTACGGATCGCTCCCGTCGACTGCCTGTTATACAAATGACGAGAGCACAATTTGTGTGAGCACGTGTCTAAATATCACAAATATGTATGCCAATATGCCAAAATAGTATGCCAATTAGCCTGTATCAAGATCTGCTGGCATACATGCTAGTCATTTCTTGCATTACGGAAGCTGTGCTTACCAAAACAAGCGAAACATGGCGTTTGCAAACATCGTTTGTTAACCACGTTCTTGGTCAGTTGTTGACATTTACGTTACGTCGTATTGCGCATTATCAGAAAACTCCAATATATTTTTGTAAACCCTCTCACAGGTACTCCAAATGCCATGTTCATTCATTGCTGCAATTTCCGCACAAAATAATTTGAAATGCCCATTTCACTCTACATCTTAATCATCTTCACATTATTACTGTTATTATTTATTATTAGTTGTTTTTTTTACGCTGATATAGACATTTTCAGCAATTCCACAAATTGATCCAACCTTCTGCCCAGCTGGCATGAGTAAGGCTCTATGGCATCATCCTATTTTCAGATGGGGTTTTTTTTGTTTCTGTTTTTCCAATACCTTAGTTATGAATGATCACCATTATGAAATTTTTTGGGAAAATATGTAAGATTTAATGTTATTTCAACTGTAAAGCTTAATGGCAACACTTTCTCTGCCTGTTTTCAAGATCACAGCTCCTAGATAGACAACAGCTCTCACATAAAAATAAACAGATCAACCAAAATGTTTAACACAGCTAAATGCAGTTCAATTCTGTCCTGCATACAATCTTAAAACATTTCTTTGGGTTAGGGTTAGATTGATCATAAGAATTATGAGACTGGTGAGTCATCAGGCCCATGGTGGGTATTATTTTCTACTTTTATGCTTGAAAAGTATTACAGAGGTACTTGGGGACCTTGAAATCTGCTTAGATAGAACTGAATGGGATAATGTTATGATTTTTGCCCCAAATCATTAAGAAATGTATAACATTATTTTAAAAATTATCTTTTCTTTAAACAACCTTCGCAGTCATTCATGTAGAGGTGTCAGAGTTTACAAGGTGCACATGAATGCACCATAAAGTCCCTGTTTGCACACTCTTTACCGTACAATGCAATGTAGACGCGCAATCGATAGTTTACTAGACATCATTGTGAATGAGAGCCAGCCAGTCCTCAATGATCTTCGACTTTAATAAATGTGGCCTATTCAGTTTATTTGACCTATTTATTTTATCTGACACATGTCATACTTAACTGATTTAACTAACTATGAACATGAATATGCTGCTACAACACATTTTGGCCTGGGACCGAAAGCTCCAGACACCAGAACCTTGAAGCAGCTGCTAACCTCGTTTGCAGCAGCCTGTCAAGTGTAATGATGCATTCAGGTTCAATAGGAATAATCCTTATACATAACACAGCATTGATTAAACATATTATAAAACGTCATCAAATTTAAAATCACAATTCACCGCTAAGTACATGTATATTTGTGCTTCAATATTTGATCAATGCCAAAAGGTCTTTTAAAGACTAAACCAGAATCATTTGAGTGTATTTCTGCTTTGCACCACAAACATGAATGCAGCACAGATCACTTTAAAAGGAATGCATTTCAATTGGCCCGTCACTACATGCCCCGCCTCCTTCAGTGGTACATTTAGCTGTGCGGCTCTCAAAGTGTAGGAACTTCAACAACTACAGAAGTGAAAATGATCAACTGGAAGGTAAATACTCCCACAGTCATTATATTTATATGAATACCTAAAGTATAAGTTGTTACTAGCTGTTTGTCGGTTTCGTGTTTGGTTGTTTTTTGATCAATTTGAGGTTGTTTGAACTGTGACTAGCATAATGCTAACACTGCTGCAGCTGAGCATATTTGTGTGTCTCGCGTTAAATGTCACAATTGCCACAGACTTCACAATCAGCCACATAGTTTCATAGCAGTCAATCTATGCTACTGCTAATTACACCGTCGGTATGCCTGTAACGTCGTGCTTCTGTTTCCTTGTTTGAGTCTGTTTTGTTCTGGCAGTGAACTGCTACTCACTACCAATCATACAGATTGACAGTAAAAACAGTTATTGAAGTAAATACAACTTGATGGATTGGACGGACGCCGAATGAAAGATAATTTTGAGTGAAAGAGTTAAATGTTTTTAAACTTGACCGGTTTTCGTGGTAAATGTGCTGCAATGTGATTATTCTCAGATTTTTGAATGAAGTTTGGGCAGCGATGACCTGTTACAACCACAAGCCTGAACTCTACATGGTTTGCAGCTGCTTCTCTTTTTCACACACCTCCTCCCCTGTGTGACCAAATTTAACTCCCACCTCCCACAGAGACAGCTGAGGCCTGGTGGAGAAGAGGGGAGGGGGAGAAACTTCTCCAGAAAGCCTGGCTCTTCCAGAGCTTTCTTTCCTCTTCTCTGGTGTTATGAAACCACAGAGGCTATGTTTCCTCTTACTCTACAATGTGCGTTTGTCTCCAGCTGTATGGAGGCAGAAAAACACAAAGTTCTACTCCAACATAAACTCTGTCTGTCTATCCCCAGGCTTTGGACAATGTCCCCATCCTCCTGTACATCTTGGCCCTGAAGACACTCCTGCTATGTTTGGGGTTTGCTGGAGTGAAGATCTACCAGAGTAAGAAAGCAGAGGAGGCCCTGAAGAAGCAGCAGCAGGCTGAGAAGAAGAGGTTGGCCCAGCAGACCCAGGCGCTCATCGACAACTTGAAGGAAGACTGAGCAGAGGAGAGAAGCACAGGTCTGCACTGCACCTCTTCGTAAAATATTTGGTAAATATTTTATGAAGAGTATATTTGGTTCTGTAGGACACGTCTGTGAAACTACTTGAGTAGTAAAACCAGTAAAAGTGTCTGTCCACTGTTCTAAATTAATGCATTATAGCCTGAATCTAAAATGAGTTGTATTGGCATGAGCTGGCTGAAGACACATCGACATTCAAAAGTGTTTGAATGAAAATAAAAATCTGAATATCTTATTCACAACACTGAGTACAGTACTTGAGTACAACATCCTGAACACCACAGGATGACATCTGTAACAACACAGCAGTAGGAGGTGGTCCACACCGTCCCTCTGAACTCACTGGTATCATCATCTCACATCCCATTCACTTTTCAAGTTAACACTTAATAATAATAATAATAATAATAATAATAATAATTATCATTATTTTATATAGCGCTTTCCACGGTACTCAGAGACACTTTACAGTTTAAAAAGCAGAAAAATATAAAACACCAGGTGGAAATTGGACGGCTTTGTGAGTGAGGAGGAGGATTTTGAATTGGAGCCAGTGGCATTTCTGGAGGACAGGGGAGATGTGGTCATGGGTGCTGGTGTGGGTCAGCAGGTGAGCGGCAGAGTTCTGGGCATATTGGAGTTTATTTAAGAGTGAGAGTGATAAGTGGAGACAGGCTATGTTTTTGAAGTGGAAGAAGGCAGTTCTGGTGATTTGTTCTGGCCAGTTCTGGTGTTGTTGAAATGAGAGGTTTTGATGAGGGATTTGGGGCTGATGTTGTCCATGTCCGATTTGTCACAGTTCAGTTGGAGGAAGTTAGAATGTATCCAGGATTTTATTTCAGTGAGGCAGTTGGTGAATGTGGAGTGGAGTTTTGTTAAGAAATTAACAAAAATGTCAAAACGCCCTACCTTTTTATAATGTTAAAAAAATAGTGAGGAAAAATCCCTCCATCGGTCCCTTTATCCAGATCTATACCAAAAGTTAATGGTATCTATTCTGGGCTGAGACCCATCCTCCATCAAAGTTTGCTGGAAATCTGTTCTGTAGTTTTTGTGCAATCCTACTGACAAACCAGCCATTACACAGACATGGGTGAAAACATAACCTCCTGGCAGAGGTAACGAGATCATTTAAGCAGTTTGTACTGCTAGTAGACTGACCCTGAATGTTTTAATATAGTACAATACTGTACATATGGATCAATTTGACTCATCTTTTTGGTCATTTTCAAAGAGAAGACCCATTCAAAAAATAGAGGTAAATCAGTCATATTGACAGGTCATTGATTGTGATCCATCTCACTTTCTTCTCTCTTCTCCAGGGAAACATGGTACTGACCTGAGCAACAAGCCACATTCTCCAGTTATGAGCCAGATGTGTGACTGTCAACAGGAGCACTTTCCTGTGCTTCAGGAAATCGTTTGTGGTTCCGGTGCCAGGACTGTTCACCACATCAGTTTAATATACAGTTTATACAAGATGACATTTTACAGCAGACACTATGTGGACTGCTGCAGTGAGACTGAGATGAGACGAGACTAATTGGTCTTTTAAACTTTGATTACATCAGGCTCAGCATCAGGTTGTCATTTCCCAAACATTCACTCATTTCTGGATGGAGCTTCCCCATACATCATCTGCTTTGTTCATACTCACATCTGCAGCTGAGGCTGTCATCCAGATGAACTGAGAATGAGTGCCACACTTAAGTTTCACTTTGTACACCAGAGTAGTACCTTATTTATATAAATGAAGCCTGCTGTTTATTTTAAAATGTTCCTTGTACATTTTGAACCTGCTGTGGCTTTTTTAAAAAAAAATTATATTAAGTAGTTTGATCTAAGTGCTACAATCTTATTCACTACCACACAGGTGAGTCTGTATGTGGTAGCAAAACTCTACCACTCTGTTTTATGTATTTATTTGTTTATTGAGGAATAAAAGTAATTTTTCATTCTCCATACCCTTCTGCTTTGACAAGCTGCTCTATCTTTCAAAGCGAAGTCTCCACTGAATAAGCAGCAGCAATGCCTGCTGTCTGTAAATTAAAAAAATGTGTGTGTGTGTGTGTGTGTGTGTATATGTGTGTGTATATATATGTAAATATATATATATTAGTATAGTATACAACATGGTGTGCTTGTTCTGTCTTTCTCAGTGTCAAAGCTGACGCTTTTGTTCAAAGCTTAGCTTCTGGGATCAGATGAGATCGGGTGTATTATTTTATTTATTTTTTTATTATCAAAAATACAAATAGTTAAACAATGCACATTATTTACAAATGTTAATTACAAGTGAATAGAGCAGCCATTGACAAGCCATTGTGTAAGGGAAATTCTCCTTGTTGAGGTAGAGCGTTACTAATTCTCAGAAGAATTTTAGACTCAGCGTGATGAATCAGATCTCTTTAATACATGCAGCATGGAGAGAAGACCCAAAGTGTTCTCTGCAGTCTTCCAAATGTTTCTGACTTAAATACAACAGAGTAGGGGTCACATACTTCACAATAGTCGTTAATCACTTCTTCCCCATATAATGACCCCCTGATGTTTGTGTTGATCATGCCTTTCCCAGGGCAGTGACCATTTGGTGTTTTATTGGAATGTAAATGTCATCCTATCTACCGTCCTGTTAACCCCTCAGTTAAGAGAACTGCCCCTAATACGACTTCCTGACCTGTTCTAATACTAACAAACCCCCACGCCTTAGGTGAAGGGGAATCTCCCCTCCTCTCATATCCTTATATGTTCTCTACCATACATTGATTTCTGAGTTCAAAATGATTTAATTCCCACATTCCTCCCTTTTGACACAAAGTGCCAACAAAACATTTTTGTGGATTACATTTGAAATTCATTACCAACAAAAATCACTTAATTTGAGCCCAAAATTATCAGTCATGGTATGCGGGGTATTGGTGAAGTCTGAACAAGTGAGTCTTGAGTCTTTTGCGGAAGATGGCGAGTGATTCTGCTGTCCTGACATTGGTTGGAAGTTCCTTCCACCACTGGGGCGCCAGAGCAGAGAAGAGTGCCCTTGTTGATTACAGTCCATTGCCATCCTTCTGTGCTGGAAGTATCAGTATAAATGACAGTTTGAATGGTGTGATTGCAAGTGAATCAGTGGGTGGTGTGGTAGGTATGAGGATGTTTGGAGTCCAGTTGTTGCAGGCTTCGGGATTGGCAGGAACAATACTCATGCTGTGATCAGGTGAGTAGTTCTTTTCTGAGAGTTAAAGAAGTAGACACCATGCAGAACATGAACAGTTAGAGGACACATAATGATATCAGCTGTAGCTGTTACTTCTTTGGTAGTGGCTGCTACAGCTCTTTGACAATATTACCATAGCTCTCTCTGTGATGGAAAGTAATTATGACTTATTAGTCACTGTTCGCCCACCACTGGGCTCAGGCTGTTGACATAAACAATCACATTCAGAAAGAGATTATTAGTTTTTGTTTTTCTTCTTTAATTTTCTAATCTTTAAGAGATTTCTAGGGTCTGGGAGGCCTCTTATACACTTCCACCATTGTTGTGTGTCATATGTCAACCTAAGGTCAAAACACTTATACACAGAAGAGGCTTCACCAACCCCCTTCAGGATGAACTCCTTACCTAAATTCCTTATGTTAATTTTCTAAACATATTATACAATGTACAATACAAGAATACATCTATTCATACTATGCAACTACATGATTGTCATAAGACAGAACTCATGTATAAAGCCAATAAGATTTCACTTTACATACATAATAATGTTGCATCTACAATTGTTAGCTTTCATATGCAAGAACAACATATCAAAATTATAAGGGACATTAGAGATTTTCCCTCACACAGCTCAAAGTGGTGAAGATTAAAGATGAAATGTTATTCATCGGATAACCACCAATATATTCGTTTAAACAACTGAATGTAAAGGTTTGGGTAGAAATATTCTGCTTCATAGTCAAAACATTTTGTTATCGGAGTGCAGTTATTAATAGCCTACTTAAAAGCCACCTTAATGGATTACATTACCATACGAGATAATACAAAAAAAAATACAAAAGTGTTTGTAATGTAGATAGCTAATACGATACAACGGGTGAAATGACTTCTGTACTTAAAGTTATTGTAGTAAATGTGTAAACACTCACCGTGTTGCTTGAGTAGATTTAAACTTGCTTTGATAGGGTCTGGCATATCGTATTCCCTATTTGATGAATGCCCCCTTTTGGAAAAAGAAAACGTACATCCTCCACTCCAATCTGATTGGTCAAATGTTGGAAGCTCCAACAATTCTCCTCCGTGATTGGTCAAATGTTGCAAGCTGGGGAGAATTCACTAAGTATTGGTCGCAGAATGTTGGAACTGCAAATGTTATTCGCCCTTTTCTCCAACATTTGCAGTCTTCCCTGGAGGCCTGGGTTTGTATCCCACTTCTGACACGCAGTATTTTTCACTGGAACTGTTTCTTCTAATGTGATATTTGGAAAGAAAAGTCTGCAATATGCATGTTGGCAGTGTTCCGACACAACTCCTGTAGAAGGCACAACGTTATTTATTTCTGATTGTTTCCTGAGTAAAGAATAGTCTTGTTTGTCTTTCTCAACTTGCCTTTTTATTGGAGCTTTGGTCCCACCGCAATTAATAGCAGTCAATCACGGTCCCAACTTTTATGAGTTTGTATGTGAAAGGCCAGTGGGTCAACAATCTCAAGCTGTAAGGTGTTAACTTGCCAGTTTGTTCTTGTCTCCAGTAGCCCTATTTGGTGCTGGATTAATTGTTTGTGGGATTTCCTTGAGAACAATGTCTAAAGTTGGCATTTCCCACAGCTGCTCTTGACTGTGACCAGTCAGCTAACTAATTCAAGTAAGTTAGCGCGTAAAGTTAGCATTTTTAACGTGTTATCTTCTGTGTCACTGGTATTGATGCATGCCTTCTTTGTAGTACATGAGAAAGATGCAATAACACGTTCCAAAAGTGTTCTACAGCGATCAAGGGGAGCTCTTCTGAGGTTCCATGGTGTAATGGTTAGCACTCTGGACTCTGAATTCAGCGATCAGAGTTCAAATCTCGGTGGGACCTGGTTTTAACTGTTACAGGGCCTCGTGGGCGTACACACTGTAAACGATAACATGGCAACACATTTGTTGCAGGTTCCCTAGAGCAGTGGTTCTTAAATGGGGGTACGTGAGATTTTAAAATATACATATATTGACATGACATCCTGACATGGAGGAGAAATCTGCACAGCTGAATTTGGGTGAGAAACCCATTTCTCTTGTCCAAAGCAAACAGAAGCAAGCTACCTGTCACTTATCAGGAAAAACTCTTGGAAGTGTCATCTGACCGTGGCCTCCAGATGAAGTTTGCCATGTTCACACTTACACAGTTTTGGGTGTGTGTGAAGCAGGAGCACCCTGACCTGGGACAGAAAGCTTTGGAGCAGCTACTACCCTTTGCCTCCACATATTTATGTGAGGCCTCCTTCTCTGCAATGACTGTGATCAAAACAAAGCAAAGAAACAGACTGTGCCTGGAGAAGAGCTTGATCACAGCAGTTGCCTCCCTGCCACCAAGAATGACAAAGATCCTCAGTGAAGCACAAGCCCAAGTTTCTCACTAAAATGTCTCACTAAGTGCAAAAACACTCAGTTCAGTGCCACAATGCAATATTCAGTGTTGATAGTTTGTAACTTTGAGATGTCAGTCTTCTTTTTGATCCTTAAAGAAGATATTTTAAGATGATAAATATTTTTATTTTTAGCAATTTTAGCAATTTTTTTTAGCAATTTTTAGCATTTTTTAGCTTTTTTGCTTTTATTTAAAATTAAGTTAATGATTTCTTTTTGAGAACAGATCTTTATTATGATCCCAAAAGAGGGCACTTTAAGTTGATAATTCTTTTTATGTGCACAAATCTTTATTTATAATTAAGTTAATTATTTCTTTTTTAACAAGTCTTTAGTTATATCTTTGTATTTCCAAATAGTTCAAGAGAGACCACTACAAATGAGCAGTGTTTTGCACATTTATGGAGTTTTAAATGGTTCATTTAATGGTTTTCACTACATTAGTTAGAATCCCTACATTTTAGTGATGAGAAAGATTTGCAATAAATTTAGTCATGGATTGTTAACGTTTAAAATGTTCAAAATATCTTTTTTTCCAAATGTTTTAAATTTGAAAGTGTTTATTAGTTCCAAAGTTTAATAAATCAGACACTGATGGCACAGCGCTCTGTTTTAAGTCTTTTTTTCAACCAAAAATGCTTTGTGCTGGTTAGGGGCTACTTGGCTGAAAAAATATTTCACAGGGGGTACATCACTGAAAAAAAGTTGAGAACAACTGGTCATATGCTGCATTCCAGATGCATGGGACACCACCCGCCCGAGTTGCTCTTATGCGAGAACATGACTTAATTTCCTGGCTTGTAGCACTTTTAGCATTCCCGTTTGTCTCGCTACACGATGAGTCGGGGAAGAACATGGACACTATCAGAGCAGTAGCAGGCTAATCATTGTTATTGTTATTGTTAGCTACATTAGCCTCTTTAGCAAACCAGCTCGAAAACAAAACTTTACATTGTATTGCACGCACAGCGAGACCATGCAATGCATAAATTGGTGACCGGATTAAAGCAGCAATGTAATCAAGTGTGTAAGAGCATTTAAAATTGACATTAAAACGACCAACGTGGTACAAATACAAATAAAATACATCAATTACGGGCGCAGCTATCTTTGTTTGTCTAGTCGTTTGTCTATCCTCGCTCTACTCAGTGTACTCTCAGGAGCACCGAGTCGGACAGTTGATATTCTGACCAAAAGGGGGCGTGCCTTGGTGAAATGTCGCGAGACAGCTGCGAGATTTCCCACTTTGCAACTCGGGTGAGTGGTCTCCCATGTATCTGGAATGCAGCATAAGGCACTGCATTCAGGTTGCAGTCTCCCCTGGAGGCGTGGGTTCAAATCCCACTTCTGACATTACTCAGTCCGTATTACCACTGAAAAAGTTATTGGACTCCTTTATGAATGTTCTCTATTTTGGCACAGTCTGACAGAAATTGTTGGATTAAAACATCCAGTTTTGCTGTTCTAGAGTTTTGCAGAGTGTAAAATCTATGACATTTTAAACTTGATTGGCAAGTATGGCTGTGTCAGGGTTTATGAATCTTGTGCTCCAGTTACTTTTTGCATTCGTACCCCCAAAATACAAATCAACAACAACTACAAGAATATTGTTACATCAATGCATTTCTACCAAAAATCCAAAAGTACTGATTTGCACAATCCAAAATTATGGGCAATGTTACAGCTTTGAAGGAATATACCATAATAGCTATCATACGTAATCTCCACCAGGATTTGTTTTAGAGTGCGGCACGGGCCGCATTTTTCTGTCCAAACCCGACTGAGCCCGAGAGAATAGTACCCGAACCCGTCCGAACCAGACAGTCATTCTGTTTTGTTATGTCCGAAACTGAACCGAGCCCGACATTTATTTTACACGTTTTACACATTACAAATCCAACTGGCTCGTCATTTTCTGCATTGACGACTAAATCAAAATGCCACCATACCGTGGATTTCCCTGCATGGTTTTCGGTAGTTTTAAACTTCCCAGATGACAGATGTTGTTTGGCGTCCTCCATGTTTTAGCTAGGCTAGTAACGTAACGTTAAGTTACAACTACTAAAGTCCGTCAGAAAAGTACCAGCGGGACCCCCACCTCAAAGTTCCGGCAGAAACAGCCAATGTGTGTTCTGTTCAGGTATTGTCACATAAATAACAGTTCCCAAGCAATAAACAGGACAGACAATAGGATTTTATACATTACATTTTCACTGAAAGCTGACCGAATCCGACCCAAGCCCAAATACAATTTATACATTTTTGACCAAACCCATGTTATCTTACTGTAATTAGGATATACTCTAATAAGCTTTAAAATAAACCTAATGCAGATGTTACACCCAAAAAAGGTAGAGACCCATTAAAGATGTCCGCACACTACGCTCACTCTCTGGCATTTATGGAGAATGTGTATTGTTTTTGAAAAACAAAAAATATTTACAATACAACATAAGAACAAGCAGTAAGACCACTGCAGCAAATATTGAGACACATTAAGTGGCGAAACTAAAAGCTTTAGTTATGAACTAGACAGAATGGAAGAAATTCTCCAGAGGAAACAGAAATCAACTTTTAACTCCTGAAATATTTTTTAAGACAGGTCTCTTGGAGCGAAGGATTTATCAGCAGAACGGCTGCTCTGCTCCATACAAATTAACTGGATGTACCTGCTGTGTGTGTAACCGTTTGGATATGTAGAAGAACGCAAATTAAACTATGTTTGAGTCCTTTGTGCTATATCTTTTTTAGAAAATGGAGTGTTGATGGCAAATTGATGAGACTCACAGCCCAAGAAATGAAGCTGCTCCGAAGTCGTCTGTTGGTATAGCAACAGATACTTCCGTATTTTGTGCCAGATGGCAGCAGGGTGAACAGACTGTGGCTGGGGTGGGTGCTGTCTTTAATATCCTTTGGGATCCCTGCAGGCATCTAACTTCATCAATGTCACTGATGCTCTGTAGATAGGCACCTGTGATGTTCTGGGCAGAACCACTCTGCAAGATTGTTGACTTCTTCCAGATATAAACTCTCATCGTTGTTTATAATGCAGCCTACGTTGGTGGTGTCGTCTGCATACTTAACAATAGAGTTCTGTTGATGTCTGGGAGTGCAGTCATGGGTGTATAGTGTGAACAGGAGGGGGCTGAGCACAAACCCCTGGGGAGCTCCGGTGTTGAGCACTAATGTAAAGGAGGTAAGACTGCCAATCTGTACTGTCTGGGGTCTGCTTGTGAGGAAGTCCAAAATCCAGTTGCAGTTGAAGTCAACAGACAGCATTCTAATGATAATTTTACATTATGTTCCAGTAGATCAAGTGTAGATGACACCATGAAAGTTTCATGTACACCAAATGATTATTGTGACACAAGGCCTATTTCCTGTTGCCAGTAGGTGGTGAAGATGTACAGTGAGCTGACTGGAGAAGGCAGAGTGTGTGTGTGTGGCAGCCACCGTGTCTCCAGTGCGCTCCATGCCCGACAGCAGTATTGCTTACTGCAGTGATTTTACACACAAAAACTATATGGAAACTAAAATCATAATTAGTAATATATCCACAGTTTTAGAAAATTTTACTAAAGCAATGACTCTTATGTTCTGCAACAACTTGTGTTCTACGACAACAATGATAATTTAGCCACCGGGTCCAACAGTCCAGTCCTTTTGCGCTGCACTCTGGGGATGGTGAAAGTGATGGTGAGACAGTGCTGATCAAATATTGATTTAAGATTTGAGTTGTCTTTTATCTTTTACAATTGAAAGGTTTTTCTGAAATAATTATCCTTCACTACAAGCGCAAGTACAAACAACCGCTGGTTTGAATGTTTATGATAAAGTAGACCTATAATTAATGTTTGATATTAAGTGAAATCAACTCATTATCATTATGTGTAGTAATGCATAATTCACATTTTATTAGTACAATCTGTTTTCTATTCACCACCCTACCATTGGTGTCACCAATTCCCCTTGCCTCCAAAATGTGAGTATGCATGGGTCAAAGTTTGCATAAATTTACACACATTTGTACGTCAAGTATTTTATTGATACATCTCAATTGATTTACGGATACAAGTTTGTAAATAAAAATGTGTAAACATGCAGCCAATTTATTAGATCCATGGTGGGTATGTTGTAATTTTTAGGACAAGTTGGGCCGGCAGAACTCTCCTGTGCATTGCATGTTCAACGTTGGGTAAGCAAATTACCTGCTGAATTGGTAGCTAACTATGCCAAAGATTCCCATGCAGCTAACCCAAAGGCACGCTATAACCTAAGAGATTTCCAATGGCTCCGATGAGAAGCAGAAAGCCAAGAAGTGGCAGCCCAGGTTGCAACCAAAACGAGCACTCCTCAGTTCCCAAGAAAAGGACACAGTGAAAGAGTAAAATTTCGCCCCTCATCATAAGGATGTAGGTTTAGTTTTGGGGATAGAGGACATCAGATGTTGAAATGCAAAGCATTTGCAAAGCGTGCCCTGCCAGGAGGTTTCCAGGTGTCTGCTGGCACCAGAAGGGCAGAAAGAGAGAGAGGACAGCAATTACACAAGTTACATTCCCACTGGCACAGCAATTACACAAGTTACATTCCCACTGGCACAAGCCTAAATTAACCAAGCTCACAACAAATGAGTCTACGGGGCCATAATCGAAAAATATGAACAGCCTATTGTAACGAGCCTGCTGCAATCGTGTCATTCATCCGTGGTGAATCAGCGACACCTGTAGTAACAGGTAGGGGAGAAGGAGAGGCGAAAAAGCCCAGTGCTGCGGTTGTTAATGCGCTACATTATCCTCTGTCATCATGCATTTACAAGTTTTATTTATCATCTAAATATTATGAAAGCCAAGACTTTGTGTATTTAAATTAAGATGCAAACACATTCCTGCCTTGTTAATATAATGCTAAGCCTTTCATTCATAATCTCAGTTATGAGTAGGACCAGAGTGCAGTTGATAATCGTTCGCTTCTAGCTTTTGTCATCATGCATTTACAAGCTTCGGAAATGTATTTATCATCTGAATCTGGTGATAAGAGTTTTATATTCTGAAAGCCAAGGCTTATTTAAAATAGAAAACCCCCGAATGACCAGAAATTAAGATGTTGACATAAATCCACCTTTATCTAGAAATGTACTGTTGCGACATCCGACAGATTTTGATAGAGCACGTCAAATGGCTACTGTGACTGACTGAATTAATATGAGGCGTTCTTCTGACGTTATTTAACCCTGGGTACACAGAGAACAACTTTGGCGCAAATAAATTCAACCAGGATGTAGCTAGCTACTATAGCCAGCCCACATTCATGAGCTAGCCTATCACATGTCAGCAATAAAACGCAAAGCTTGGTTTAGGGAGGTGGGACTAGTAGAGAGAAGAAGATTTGTAAACCAAATTAAATGTATTCTCACTGGATATTGGTAGGGACATGTCCTAGCGCATAGAGGAGCACTTCAATAGCAACAACTCCAGAAGCATGTGGCAGGGGACAAAGACTCTGACTGGCTATAAGGACAGCTACACAGCCACTAACCCCACAGACTGCACACTGCCAGACTCCCTCAACCACTTCTTTTCTCACTTCGACCACTGGATTGCTGCTGACACACATCCGGCACTACCAGGGAAGGTCAACGCCATCCAGCTGGACCAACATCAGGTCAGATCCACCCTGTGTAGAGCCAACGTGAGGAAAGCAGCTGGTCCAGACGGTGTCACCGGCAAGATCCTCAAGGACTGCGCAGACCAGCTAGCAGAGGTATTCACCACCATCTTCAGCCTCTCACTACTACAGTCTGCAGTCTCCACCTGCCTGAAGTCAGCAACCATCATCCCAGTCCCAAAGAAAGGTACAGTGAACTGCCTTAATGACTATTGCCCCACTTCACCCATGACTGCTCCCCCATCCACCCCACCAACACCATCTTCAAATTTGCTGGTTTACACGACCATAGTAGGACTGATAACAAATAACAACGAGTCAGCCAACAGGGATGAGACAGAAGCATCTGACAGAATGGTGTTCGGACAATAACCTGGACTTAAAAGCATTTGGGAATTCTGCATGAAGTGATTGAACGAGCGAGTAAACTGCTATACATGAACCCTCAAAGCAAGTCCCTCAAAGTCCTGCTAAAAGTAGTCAAGGTTAAACTGAGTCATAAAAATTGTACCCTCGTCACTTATGCCATCTTGGACAATGGCTCAGAGCGAACCAATTTCCTGCCTTCAGCTGCAAAGTACCTTGGCTGAGATGGGGCGGCTGAGAAAACTGGAACTTGGTACATTAATGCAAAAGACTGAGGGCTTGCAGTGCATGTCATCACCCTAAAAATTGCTGCAGCATCAACTCCGAAGAAAACATATACAATAGAATGGGCAGTTACATCTGATAGACTCTCCCTGGTAAAGCACACTTACCCTTTCGACACCCTCAAGCAACATTATAACCATCTACTCAATGTTGATGAAGTCCCTACTTAACGTTCCAGTGGATGCCTTTTCCAGTGTTCAGCTTCAGTTGTCATTGATAGTCATAATCTTCACCTCCTAACTTCTATCAAACCTGTCCGCCTTGGACCAATGAAAGACACCTGCAGCAGTAAACACAAGACTTGGTTGGGCACTCCAAGGTCCTACATCCCTACCTGGATCATAGGACACATCAAAGTGTCTGTTCACCTCAGCATCTACCCTTCTACTAAGCGTTAGTGTGGGACAAAATGTTATGCAGTGCCTTTTCCTGGCCCGTCGTCAGCCACCCTGCCATTGTTGTTCTCAAAATAAATAAAACCAAAGAACTGATCCTAGATTTTGGGGGAAGAGGTCCCCCCTTTGAAGCCTCTCACCATCAAGGTGCCTGAGGTCGAGCAGACGAGCGGCTACAAGTAGTAACTTGTGCTGAATGTTTTCACACTTCTGAAAACCTTCAGCTGGGCCAAAAACACTGCAAAAACAGTGAAAAAAGTAGAGCAACAGTTGCACTTTATCAGGATGCAGAAGGCTGGACTTGGACATCAGCCTCACACCCAGGCCTAGAGAGGACTAGTTGACAGCATCCTCACCAGTGACATCACTGTGAGGTCTAGTAACACCACCCTAGTCGAAAGAAAATTACTGCAGAGAGAACCATGGCTCTGACCTCCCCTCCATGTACATGATCTACACGCAGACTTGCAGGAGGAAAGCACAGAGCATTCTTAGTGAAAAACATCATCCAGTCCATGCTCTGTTCATGTGGAGGAACTCGGGTTATAATCTTTTTTCAAGCCATTGTTAGACTAGTGGCACAGGACATTAAGGCAGGAAAGAAGTACCTCACTCCTCACACACTATGGCACAACTTGATAGACTGCTTTGTTCTCTGGACTTAACTACCCCCCACTCTATTCTTTTCTATTCTCCTGGTCCCTCGTCGGCCATCCGGCTGACACCCTCCCTTGGTCTCTTGTTGGCATCCCTGCCGACGCCTTCTCCTGGTCCCTGCTTGGCAGCAAAGCTGAGTCAGTAGTCTGGCAGACTACTGATCCTGACCCTGTGACCCCATGGGGCAGCAGGACACCCCCCTCCCTCACACAAATGCAGATACTGAAACCCTTTATATGGAGAAACCGTTAAGTGAAAGACTCCACAAATTCCACAAAGCTTGGGATCCCATTTCAATTCAAATACCTCATATTTATAGGGGCAGTTGTTAAAAATCTCAAGCTGAGTGGGTGGAGAGATCCACCCGGGTTGTTTGACAACAACTGACCTGAGAGAAGCTTAAACCTGATCATGATGAAGGCTTGATATAATCCTTAACCTTAGCGGAAGCATTAATAACAAAATCATCCTACCATCCATCGAACCATCCCCTCATTCATCCATCTGAACAACTATTCCTTGCTCAATAAATGGTTTTACAGCTCTTGAAACCTTGTGTTTAATGTGTCCACAAGTCAGATGTTCTATGGTCCAGGCATGGTCCAAGCAGTAATAGTCATTAAAGATTACAGACTTTTTCAATGTAATACCATGAAACTTTTCACGTTATAACATTATCATGTTTTAATGCGAAAAGTATCTTGTTACAACAATAAATCTTTCACATTATAACGTGGTTGTTTTTTTGTGTGTGTGTGTGTGTGTGTGTCAGCAGTATGCTTCCGTACAATCAACACATTTTATATATATATTATTTCAAACAAAAATCATGTATTTAAATAATTGCAGTAGCAGTGGACATACAATCTTTATTCATATGAAAAGTTCTCTCAGGTAAAAGTAATTACAACTGACAAAAAAAATGAAGGGGGCCTGAAATATATTCCAGTGACACTCATGAACATCATAAAAGATCCATGCAGTATGGCTCTAGAGTGTACACATCCCAAGACTCATGGTTGACTTAAAGTGTAAGAATTCAGAGAAAGACCATTACGATGTGCAACAGCCATCTCCCAGACCAAATTCATCTGGGTTACCCAGGGAGCAAGAAGAAATTAAATAAGTGAGAGGAACTTTATTATTTCAGGCAGCATGATGGTGCTCGTGGCATTCGGTCAAAATAAATAAGTTTTGTGTATGTTCATGGTTATGAACATGTCACACTGAACAATGATGCGACTCACTGATGTATTTTAGAGATATATCAGGCTTTGGATACAAACGTTATACTTGTCAGGAGGCTCAGTTTGTTGTCTTCTTGGTCTGTTTGTGGGTTTTGTTGACAATTACAAAAATATAGAATATTATCACTTTACCTTGAAGAGAACCTACAATAGAGATTTGACCTTAGTCCATCAGTGGGCATGTTACAAAATTAGCACCAGCTTCAAAATATGCAAGTGGCTGGTAGATTTGCTCCACTCACCAGCCAGAAAAACAAACAAACAAAAAAACAACAATGGAAATCTATCGAGTTGCTGGTAAAATTTGAGCTTTCACTAGCCATTTTGCAGATTATGATCATAATATAAAACATCTGTCAAAAAAGTTTATTTACATTTATAGTTATTATCATAGTATATGTTTGAGAATGTATCTGATTTTTAATCAACACAGAAAATAAAATTATCCCTTTAGACAAACAGTGAACTGGTGGCGCAGGGGGAAAAAAAACTACAGCTGATATCCATCTTCAGTGCTCAGCAGTAGTGCCACTGGCTTGCCTTGGTGAGTATCAAACAAATCTGATAGTGTTTGCTGATAGGAAGATAATAAAAGATGATGTAATTCACTACAGTTACTGCTGGTTAGTTAGTTGCTTGTGTCTTGGGGGCAGGGATGTTGGGAAAACTTCCACAAGTGTTCACCTCTCTCTTCAATGGTGAGTGAAAAGAAGCAGTTGCCACAACTCCTGTGCATACTGAAGAAATGGTTGTCAGCACCTTCCCCAGTCTCATAAACACGGGGATTTTGGTGACACAAAGAAGCATAAAACACATTCAATTGGGATTGTTAAAGAAACATAATCTGGCTGCCTCTACTACATAACATAAATATAATCTTTATTTCGGTTTACACATTTTTAGAAGATTGATTCCATAATATAAAAAAGCCTCTTTTATGAGCATTTTCATAGGAGGAGGCCAGGCCACAAATGTAATGTCAGGACCAACAGAAAAAATGCAAACCAACAAGACACATTAATTTACATATTAACTTTTCATTTAACAGCCTAACTTTGTCCTGCTTTGCTGTGACCAACAATAAATCCATTGCTAAGAAACTCAGGACTGGTGTCGGGTTTATCCAAGTATTGGTCAGCTCAGGCTAAAATGCTACTATATCATTCATTCATACATACATACATACATACATACATACGTACATAACACTATGCCACTGACTTTTAATATGACTGAGACTTTTTCCCAATCTTAACAACCTGGCAAAAAATATTTGCCACCCTGTCATGAGCCTAGTGACTTGAAAAAAAGTGTGATTTTGTGGCTATAAAATCAGTCACAAGAAGCTTAAATACAAATATACTGTGTCATCTGAAGCCTGAATAGTCTTCATGGTTATCACTGTTGTGTATCTAGAGTATTTATAACTTTCTTAGTATATAAATAAGCCATCATATCATTGCCTGGCAATGATATTATAGGACCAGTTATTTAATAATTAAACAGTTGAACTATGTAGAATGTCAGTCCCACTATTGTGTGTATGTCTATGTAGAGAACAGGGGGCCAGTAGAAGCAGCAGTGAAGACAGGGCCAGTATAAAGTCCTGGTCCATCAACAGGAACCTATGAACAAAATAATACAAATATGAATATATACTGGTATGGAATCAATCAGATATTTTATAATAATCAACATACTTCATCAAACAACATATTTTTAAAATGTACACTTGGATTTAAAATATCAGCAACATTTCAATTTTGTATGAACCAAATTGTATTACAATCCATAAAATATATCTCAAGTTTTATTAATCTCACAGTTGGCCTTTCTTGACAATTTCTTGATACAGTGCTTGCCAGGCATTAAGGCTCGTAGTCTTGTTATAAATTCAATAAAGTTATTTAATAGGAACTGTGCATGAAAATGGCATTAATAATATCTGAGCTGAAATTTACTTTTTTGCTTGCTCTTATGGAGCTGACCACATGGGGAATATCCAAACAGACAAAATACAGGTAAAATAAAGTAAAAAAGAATTGAATTCCCTCTTTGTTTGAGAAACTTGACAACTGCTTGTGTAACTATTTTTAACATTACCTCTCCCAGAGCCTGTAGCGCAACAGTAGCTGCCATGGCCTTTGCATGTTTCTTATTGGGACTGGCTGTCTGGGGCTGGTAGTCCACACCATTCACTGTGACCTGGACATAATCAAAACGTATGAGTGGATGAATGTCACAATTTAACCATAAGGGGATACAATAAATAAATTCTGCATCTGAATGGAAACAGAATTCAGAATAGGGGAGGGAATCAAACCTCATTTTTTAAATTTTAGATAACATACCATTTGACTAATCAAGTGCTTTAACCATTAGAGAGATAGACGGTTGGTACAGAAAATACAGAACAACTGAATACAGCTCTCTTCCTTTCCAACAAAACAGGTGTTGCTCTTCTTATTCTTCTTAATGTTTCTTACAAATTGAACGGTAATTATAGACTGTGAAAAATTGTAGTTCTCTTGTAGAGCAGAGTTAGACAACCATCCACCGTATGGAATGGTTCATTCCATGAATGACAAACCTGAAGGTTAAGCATGCAATTACTTCATGAAAAGGAGTGAGACTAATGAACAAAATCAAAATGACTCACCTTGAAGAGAAAATTCTTCCGGTGGTCAGGACCACTGTGGTGAACCATGACAAAGTCTGGCTGCATTATCCGTCTCTTATTACACAACTCAATGAGAGCAGACACCGGGTGCTTCCCTGCACACAGAAAGAAAAGGCAGAATAAGTGAGGGGGCATTATGACCCTGTGAGACTTGCTATGTACACTATTTACGATAGATGTTCACACACTAGTGACGTCTAACCGTGCCACCACCTGTTCCCTCGACCTGATTCCCTCCTCTCTTCTCCAAAACATCTCACACAACATCTTGCCTTTCCTCACCACCCTGATCAACTCCTCCTTCACTTCAGGCCTTATTCCAGCTCCTTTCAAGACAGCTACAGTAAAGCCACTCCTAAAGAAACCTACCCTAGACTCAGCTGACATCCAAAACTACAGACCTGTATCTCTTCTTTCATTCCTCTCTAAAACCCTGTTACAATCGCTGGTCATCTCGCGCCTGGACTACTGCAACTCGCTCTTGGCTGGACTCCCAGCCTCTGCGACTAAACCGTTGCAACGTATCCAGAACACTGCAGCATGCCTCGTTTTCAATCTACCCAAATTCTCCCATGTGACCCCCCTCCTCCGTGACCTCCACTAGCTTCCTGCTGTGTTGGCCTTAAAGCAGTCAACAATCTTCCGCAAAAGACTCAAGACTCACTTGTTCAGACTTCACCTCGACCCTGCATAGCATGACTCCCCCCCCCCCCCCCCCTACAGAAAAGGCTCTACTTCCTATGTGGTGAACCTTTACTGAGGAACAATAGAAAGCTTCCTGACTGGAAACATCACATGGCATGATTCTTGCACGGCCCTTCGTTTGCACGCAACAGAACAGAAATTTAAAGCTATGAATAGCAGGCTCCATATATGTATGACGGAATGCTCAGAGCTAAAGTAGGGGACTTAAAGCCGCACTCTAGCCCCACATTTTTTTCCTGTTTAATGATCAACATTCATTCTTAAGCAGAGAATGGAGGTGCGGTTAATAGTCAGACCTAATCCATCACCATTAGACTGTTGTTCTAGCAAGAGCAACATCAATAACTCGGATGGCGATAACATGGATATTTAGCAGGGATAGTGACAGCTTTCACTCTCACACAGTGTTTCTCAAACTTTTTCAGACCATGGACCACTTCACCAATAAAAACAACGCACAGACTACCTAGTGTTCACTTCCCAACATCCCCAAAAATAATTGCCCTAATTCAACATTATATTAGAAATTATAGCCTAATTTGACGATGGTCTTGAAAAAAACATAGCCTAGCCTGCTCACTCATCATTGTCTCTGTTGTCATCTTAATAGAAGGAATGGAGACATCAGTGTAGCAATGTCTGGCTCCAAACTGGAGAATTTTAGTCTCACATAGCGGTCAATGGCTGATCATTTTTGACATAAATTGTAACACCAGCGAACATTTTCACATACATTGCTGAAGCCTGACATCATAGCAAAACAATTTAAATAATTGCTGAAGATACAAATATGCTGATTTAATATTAAAAACACATCTATCCTACTCACTACGAGGCTCTGGAGTTGCTCAGTGTCATATACAGTTAGTGAAACACTTAATTTAAAACATGCTATTTCACCAGATCTACTCACGGACCACCCTTTGAGAAAGGCTGCTCTAACATAAGGTGTTCTTGAGTATTGAGGAGCTGTAGAGTTTATTCATAGTCAAAATGTATGAAACTTTGTGATGGTCAACGTTAGAAGCAAATAGAATTAAACTATTTGCTCTTTGAGCGTCCAAGCGACAGGAGCGCCAACCAACTGCCACACTGCCCCCCGTTTAACTGAGACCACAAAATTCAGGGGGGAACCATACATTTTACTTTAAACCTTCAATTGTCATGCTTGACAATACACAAAGAATGCTCACAGTGTGCTCAGTAGGATCCCCCATTTCTCACGATATTGTCATTTGAGTGTTAGGAATTACTCTCTTTGAGTTAGAAGCAGTGCAAGAGGTGTGCCTCAGCTAAAATGTTTATGAAATTGACTATCTAAGGGAATCAGCAGTTACCATCAACATGGCAACCTATGATTACAGCTGGGTAAGACAGCTGAGATAGATTTACTTGCTTTGCTTTAGTGCAGTTTGACACAGGGGTGAACAGACTGTGGCTCGGGTGGGTGTTGTATTTTAGTATCCTTTGTGCTTTGCGCAGGCACCTCACCTCACCAATATCACTGATGCTTAGTATATGGGTACAAAGGTTGTTCTGGATAGCAGCTGAGGAGGCTTCCTGTCCTGGGCTGTGTTTTTCTTAAATCAACAATCTGTTTCTTGGTTTTGCTGACACTGGGGAGTCAATTGCTCTCTATGCACTACTCTTCAAGATTGTTGATTTCCTCTCCATATGAGGCTCATCATGCAGTGCAGCCTTGTAAATGATGTAGGCACTCCTGCTTTTGTAGGCTGTGATATTTTGAATCCAGTGGCACTCATCTTTGGTGTTACTTGTGATTAGGTATCTTTCCAGTCTCTGCTGATCTCTTGCCACCTTGATACTAACTTTCGGTCTACTAAAATACTGAAATCACAGCCAAAAAGCTTCATTCTTAGGACAAACACAATTTCTTCTTAACAGTGTGGAGTTGTGAAACTCAGCAGATTTACCCATTAGATCCTTAGTTACCACCAGTCCTCCTGTCTGCTTCTGTGGCTTCTCTCCTTCAGCAACTAGTCCTGAAACACATAGAAATCATCATCATCAACATCACTGCTATTAGCATTAGTGCCATTATTCTCATCATCAATATAACATCATCTCCCTAATCTAAGTAATGTAGGGAATGTGTATCAGAATGGGCTGAAGGAATTTGTGTAATGACAGCAGTGTTATACTGAGAGTACTACTGTGAACCAGCAGTGTTTGCAGCCTCACAACAATGAGATGAAATGATTTCACCTTTGGAAACTTTATATGGCAGAAACCTCTGTTCTGATAGTTAATTGACTTCTTATTCCCTAGTGAGGTAGAGAAGTTATAGCCTGTTATTATGTCCTGTATAATGAAGGTTTTTTACAATGCATTGCAGAATTTAATCTAAACAGATGGAATGATTGTATTTCGAGTTTAAAGGATTAATGGCTTTTTAACTTATTTTCATTGCCACTCTCAACATCCAAAATGCTTACTTCTGCTTCACCTTTCCCTTTTCCCAACAGGCATTGGGGCAAGCACTGATGAGACACTGGAACAGGTCTGTATGGCCACAGGTATGTAAAGCATGGTACACAGTACAGCCAGGCCTAGATTTACTGTATTCCTAGTCTCCATGAAGAGCTACTACAGTCATGTGAGAAAAACAGGACATCCCATGAACACCTCTTTTGAAAAAAAAAAAAAAAAAATGTTTCAAACATACGAACATTTGACCTTCATGTTCACAAAATTGATAAACAATCAAAACATCAGAACTCGCCCACATCTATTACTACTTAAAATTACTACATTTTGAATTAAGTGCACCACATCTGGTGCAAATTGTTACAAATTGTTAGGAAGGGAGCCTTTAGTAAGAATGTTGTGATGCCTCACTACAGTGGATGTCAAAATAGATGCATTTACCATCAAAAGGGGCTGCACAAGTTTGATTTTCTGATTTTTTTGATGTGCATGGAGGAAAATCATTGTGGTCAAAGTTGCCAGATGTTCGTGGCAACTGATCATAACCAAAAATATAATACAACTGTCATTAACAAAACCAGAGAGAAAAACTGAGAAGAAATTGCTGATCAACTGAAACTTGGGGCACCTGGGGAGCTAAACTGGTAGAGCGTGCACCCCATGTACTGAGTCCTCAGCAGAGACCCAGGTTGGATTCCAACTCATGACCCTTTGCTATATGTATGATATTTGATGAATGCTTTTAAGTAATTAACGTTTAGGATACTGAAACCCAAATTGCTCCTGTAGGCATAGCCATCCGTGTGTGAGTGTGTGTAAATAGTTGCTGCTCCTGATGAGCACATGGCACCTTGTATACCTCTGCCACAGAGTATGAATTTGTGTGTGAATGGGTGTATGCTGGCTTGTGTTGTAAAATGCTTTGAGTAGTCAGTAAGACTAGAAAAGAGCTACAAGTCCATTTATAAATGAAGTCCATTTAAACAAAGAACAGGACTTCTCAAACAATGTGCTTTGGAAAAATGAATCAAAAATTTAATTATCTGGGCACAGTAACAGGGGGCATGTTTAGTACAAACCAATGACAGCATTTGAACACTTTAACCGCATACCAGCTGTAAAGCATGGGGATGGAAATATCATGGTTTGGGATTGCTTGGCTGCAGCAGTTCCTGGCCAGCATGCCATCATAGAATCCACTATGAATTCTTTATTGTATCAGAGGGCACTTCATGCAAATGTGAGACCATCTGTCCATAAATTGAAGATGTAGCAGATGTGATCTAGCCTGGCATCACCAGACCAATTTGCCCATGTGAATTAGTCTGGAACCTCTCTGTTAATTTATGGTTTCCAAGAGGTTTTATCAACAATTGCAGACCAAAATGCCTCTGGATGCAACTGGATAGACTTAAACGTGTGAAAGCCCTGAGACAGTTCATCCATCAGCAGAGAATGCAGTTTAAAGCACTGATGAGATGCAAGCTTGTTAGCTCCAACTGAATTATAGTCTAAGGAAGCTAGCAAGCTACTACAAACAGCAGCGTTAAACCGCAGCCTACTGCATTGTTTGTAAATGCTATTCAACAATACAACTACTGGTAAGTTAGCTTCCATCCATGGTAACACTTTGAAATTAGGCCTAGTAGATCTGAGTGAAGATTCAGCAACTGGCATCAAATTTGTTCAAAACCAGATTTTGGTGGACTGCTAAGGTGAAATAAATAACGCTATAAGTAACCACTAGCCTACTTCATACATGGAATCCTACTACTCATCCTCAAACCCCATTGGATCACTTAACGTTGTATTTAACTATAGGCTGTATATAGTCAGTGTATCAAACCAAGCCCATATTAGATTAACAACTGTGATCGGCCTGACATTGGCCAGGTCAGATGGAAATCTGTTTGAAGGGAAGGAAGGCCAGACACATCTGCCGGATCAAATAAAACATGAGCTCACCGATTTGTCTGGTTTCCTGGCTAGATGTGACTATACAACAAAACAATAACCCAAAACATTCCAGTAAATTACCCAAGGACTGGCTAGAGAGTTCTGGAATGGCTAAGTCAAAGCCAGGATCCTAATCCTACTGAGACGATGTGGCTTGATTTGAAACAGGCTGACCCCTCATTACACAGCATGTAGTAATTCAGCATGAAGGAGTGCGAAAAGTCGATTTCAGTTAAACATATAGAGCAAACCTACTGGAGAAGGCTACTGGTGAAAAAAATAAAGTGGCTTAAATTTTTTTGTTATATCTGCTTATTGCAACGATGGCCATAGTTGAGAGCAGAATTTCTGTATTTGCCTTGTGCGTACAAATGTACAGAACAACTAAATGACCAAAAACAAAACAGAATATATCATAATTAATTGTCTCACAATAGTCATAGTTTTTACTTAAAATTAAAAACAGCATAAAAGTGTATTTATATTTCACATAACTGTATGTGTCTGTTTCTTCACCTCAGATCAGTTCGCCTTCACTTCCTCTCCATGTAAAGCATATGTTGTCAAGACTCATTATCAACATCCCTATCACTAGGCTTCTGGCCCAGTATTCTGTTTCTCTGACCTTTGCGGTCGACCTTGAAGTCAATAATGATTGGCTCCACAGTTCCCTCACGGTTCCTCCCTAGGCCCTCTCCTGTCTTCCAGCCCATCTTTCTCATCAGGAACTCCCCGACACCCCCAGATACCGGAGCTGCCCTGAGGAACTGGTCCTAAACAAGACACAAACAGACAAAGCAAGACAGAGCAGAAGAAAGGGAAAAGAAAGAAAAAAAGTATGAAAGATTATTAGTGGGAGGTGGCAAAAGTGAGTTATGATATCAATGGGAAATAAGGACAACTTGTGCCCTGCTGGAGAAAAGGGAAGAAAAGGTCAACCCTTTTAACTGTTTTGTGACAAGATCAGTAAAGCACAAACACGCTGGAACGTTATACCGCTGGGGCCTCTTCCATAAAGCCAGATTACCAAATAAGACAGGCTTATTTCAGGTAGTCTGACTCTTTTTTCAGTCTATTTAAACATAGTTCAATCTCAGTTACTATGGCTTCTTATGCTGGGAGACTAACCTGGTCTGGGGAAGGTTAACCATCAGGCTAAGCCTGGGGTGTCTCTTCGGAGTTCCTGTAAAATTGAATTACCACAAACTCTCTGGTGCGCTGCCATATAATTTGAGTTTATTAACCACTATCAGTCGAAACACTGAAGTTTATTAAAAAACAACTTAAATAAGTAATAAATAAAATAAATCATCCGACAGTTAATGATGAGGCATAGAACTATATATGTGTTTAATTATATGGTATGTGATATCAAACATTTAGGCGTACGCTAGATAAAATAAGTCTCAATCTAAATTACATCAGAAATTCTCAGTTATTCATTTGGAATAATAAAAAACCCTGAATTTCTTTCAAGAAACTAACTATACCCAGATCCAGGGGAGGGTTGGGAGTCCCAGATATATATCAGTACTATCTCTCATATAATGCACGGTACCCACTAACCTGGGCTTATAAGTCTGATGCCCTGATAGGCAGTTGGCAATGGTTGGAGGAAACTATCCTTTCATGCAATAAGGCCATATCATTGGCATCCCTATGGTACTGTCCCAATCCCCCACCCCAGCTGGACAACATCATTGTCAGGTTCTCTTGCTCTATTGTGAAGCAGCTGCATAGGAGACTTGGTATTGAGGGGCTCTCTCTCCCATCATGCCCTATCTGGTGTAACTCTATTTTATCAACCGGAGGTGGCACCTTAAATAACAAAATCTGGCAGCAACATGGCATACTAACTGTTGGTCAAATCTTTAGTGATACTCTTCTTTCTTTTCAACAAATTAAAAATCTATTTCACATCACAGATTCATCATTTCTAACATATGCAAAGATATCATCCGTCATACATAGGAAATGCAAAGAAGAAGCTGCTCCTGCCTTCTGCCCTGATTGGGATGTACTACTGAGGAAGGCAACCCTGTCGAAAGGCCCGGTTTCCAACATCTATAGCTCACTGTGTAGATCTGCCCCCCATGCCTATGCTCCTGTTCAGCTGGCTTGGGAACGTGACCTTAATACATCATTAACATCTTCCCAGTGGAATGATATCTGGAGATCTGCATTGTATACTTCGAAATGTGTGAGATTTAGAATTATACAGTGCAAGATTTTATGCAGAGCTTACATCACCCCAGCTAAATTATCCAAAATGAATAAGGAATCCCAAGACTCATGCTGGCACAACTGTGGCACTCGAGGCACACTGCTTCATCTACTGTGGGACTGTCCAGCAGTTAAATCTCTCTGGCTAGACGCTATATCATATATGTCATCACTTTTCAAGGTCAAGTTTCCTATCTGTCCGATAACCTGCCTACTTGGTAAAAGACCAGGCAACACCCCAGGAGTCACAGTGGACCGGCTCTGGACTTTGGGCTGTCTTACAATTAAAAGACTCATTCTTATGAATTGGAAAGTTTGCAAACCGGGTTGTTTCACTAAAGAGTCATGGCTTGGAGAATTTTTAGATCTCCTGAATATGGAACGGGCAGCGTGCCTGCTAAAAGACTTTGAGAAAAGTATGGAAGACCACTGGGACATTGTCTACAACAGCCTTTTGAATTGATTTGTATGTCTTTCTTCTCTTTTACATGAACACTGGATGACACTCTCGCAGGTTTTTATACTCTTTAGGTTTATGTCTTTTGCTTTTCCCATGATGTCAAGATTAAGAAGCACTGAGTTTTGAAACAGACCTCTCGAGCAGCTAAAGAATATCAAACACACACACATTTAGACTATTTGAACCTGTGTCAAATTATTCTAATCGCATGAACTTCAATCTGCCTTTATGGAACCGCCTTAGAATGGTAAATATTTAATTCACCACTGAAAATATGGCCCTTGCATAAAACTGGCCTATGCAGTAGAAAGACAGAAATATTGATGATTTTAGGTTTTCCTGAAGAATTTAGAGATGATCCTCCTTCATCATTATTCAATTTACTTTCCTTAGAGGACCAGTTCCACTGGCAGCGAAACAGCCCCACAGCATAATACTACCACCACCATGCTTGACAGCTTGAACCACCAACCCTCATATTAGTAGACGACCCACTCTACCTCCTGAGCAACAGCCACAAGCCTCACCTGAATTGTTAGGTTCATTCAAGTTTAATCCACATTTTTTTAGCATGCTTTATGGAACAGGCCTCTGGTGTTGGTACCTAGATTGCACATTCTCGCCACATTGGCAGCAGAGAAGGGGCCCATGACTACCAGTAATATATAGAGAAACCATCCTCACAAGAAACCCACAACCACAAATCACACCACACCAGAGAATATCAGAAGCTTGATCAAACTAGTCTGTGCCAAACAGATTTCTATCACTGTCTATAACCCCCCTCCAAAACTAAATGCCATGCTTTACGATGACAGTTGGCACTTGGCTCTTCTCCTCTGAGCCCTGGCATCTGCTGTTCAACATCTCTGAACAGCTCTTCCACACAGCCTTCTTTTTCTCTGTTCACTATACCCACTCCCTGCTAGAGCTTGCACCCTGCTCAAGAATAGGTACTAGCCTAAAAGAAAGTGAAGGGAAGTGCTCATACCTTTTTGAGTATCTTGTATTTGAGTGTGTGGTTTACCTTCTTCAGCCATGCTTGTGGTCCGCTGGTGGACAGCTCCTCTGAGCTGAGGACCTGGGCTCCTGTTGAACCAGTGAAAAGACCAGGAACAGTGTTGGACTGTGCCCACGCATCTACCTATCGCACAAACAGAATATTAAATCAGACAGTCAGAATAGAGGAATTTATCAGTCGTCTAATCAAGTAGACAGTCTGGAAACATTCAGAGCGCATGCAGAGAGAAAAACATACAAAATCAAAAGCATGCACTTTAGGCTTAAGTATGAACAGTGTTTTTTCTTTTCTTGTATGGCCTGCCCTCTTCCAGGTCACCTTGGTGGAGAGGAGGTTGTGTGGCCCGGGCAACACTTGGCGATGCCTCGGCCTGCACAGTCGTCCTCCTGGATCCACATACTTTACATCTGTTCTCTTTTGTACATGCGACATCTATTGCATGTATTTCTGTCCTGATCCCTCCTCTGTGGCTCTTCCTGAGGTTTCTTCCAAAATTTTTCCCCCGTTTAAAGGTTGTTTTTTTCTCAATATGGCAATTTTTCCTCACTCGAATCGCGGGTCTAAGGACAGAGGATGTGGTTCACTGTACAGATGGTAAAGCCCACTGAGGCAATGTGATTGTGATTTTGGGCTATATAAATAAAACTGATATGACCTTTCTCCTTCAGATGTTAGTCGACAGCAGAGTCTTGACCTGAGGAGTTGGCCCTCCTGTGTTGTGCCATTCGTTTATGGAGAGGTTGTTTTGTGCAGTCCTGGCTGCATTGAACAGCATAAACTACATTACTCTGTTTATGCCCAGATACTTTCTCCTTAGGTTGGACAAGTTTCTGCCTCAGTGCGTTGCTGGGTTTGAAGTGAAGTGGGATATGATGTTTATTGAAGATCCTCCTGAGTTTCTCAGATATTCCCGCGATATAAGGACTGACAAAGTTGTTACGTTTTTCCGTCTCTTCCTCTCTGTCTGCTCTGGATCTTTTAGTGGTTTTGACAAAGTTTTAAGCGCTCTCCTGATGTTCTTCTGTTCATTCTCCTTCCCTTCACATCAGCACATTCAGTAGGATTAAACAGTGTAAAGAATAATAAGCGGTCACATTTGAGTTTGCTCATAAAGTGTGCATTATGGAACAAAAAGAGCTATAACAGGTCAAGGGTCTATAGTCACTTCTAGGAGCTCTAAAAAGTGTCTCAAACACAGAAGTCCAGAAGGTTGCGCCTGGAAATCTCTCTGATAACTTTTCTTTTGTCCAATATGCCCAAAATGTGTAAATAAGTACTCCTACTCCAGCCTGTCAAATGCTTTCTCAGCATCAATGGACATGTGAATCGGGGGAGTGGTAGACTCAGAATGGCAGTAGATTATAATAAACAGTTGTCTGATATTAAAGAAGGAGTCTCTATTTTTTATAAAACAAATTCCTAATATGTATGTTGGTTGGGGGAGGGGGTCTGCATATTCTAACTAGCGACATTCTTTGGATAAATAACTTTTTATTAGAAGATGTTTGAAATTATTTGACTCCTGAGGTAAGCTTTAAGCGACTCCCAGAGGGGACTGTATGAGACATCTGGGGTAGAGTTAACCTCAATACACAGTTCAACAAACAGTTCTGTTTGACAGGATATACAGTCGTGGTCATACGTTTACATACACTTGTAAATAACATGTACATCATGGCCATCTTCAGTTTCAATGATTTCTACAGCTCTCATTTTTCTGCGATGGAATGAGAGGAACTCATACTACTTTGTCACAAAAAACATTTATGAAGTTTGCTTCAAATATCAATTTGTTATAGGTCTGCTGAAAATACGACCAAATCTGCTGGGTCAAAAATATACATACAGTAATTCCAATATTTAGTTAAATGTCCCTTGGCCATTTTCACCTCAATTGGGCCTTTTTGATAGCCGTCCACAAGCTTCTGGCAGGCCTCTGGCTGAATTTGTAACCACTCATCTTGACAGAATTGGTGAAGTTCAACTAAATTTGTTGGGATTCAAGTCAGGACTTTGGAAAGGCCATTCCAAAACCTTAATTCTAGCCTGATTTAGCCATTCCTTTATCACTTTTGATGTGTGTTTGGAATCATTGTCCTGTTGGACACCCAATTGTGGCCAATACGCAATCTTCTGGCTGATGATTTTAGGTTTTCCTGAACAATTTGGAGATAATCCTCCTTCTTCATTATTCTATTTAATTTCTTTAGAGCAGCAGATCCACTGGCAGCAAAACAGCCCCACAGCATAATACTGCCACCACGATGCTTGACAGTAGGTATGATGTTCTTTTCGGGTGAAAGGCCTCACCTTCTCTCCTTCAAACATAATGCTGGTCATTGTGGCCAAACAACTATTTTTGTTTCAGCTGATTTCAGCTGAGTTCTCCTCCAGAAGGTTTTTTCTTTGTCCATGTGATCAGCAGCAAATGTAGTGGCAAATGAGAAACTGGGTCATGATCATGCATGTGATTAGATTTTGGAATATCCCTTGCAGTCCCAACTGTGCTCTAATTGAGCTTGAGGCTGATAAAAGACCAATGTTTGATGCACCATTTAAATGAGCAACAGGTGCTGCCACAGTTCACCCAAGGCCACAGAAGGGGCCTGAGCAAGACATTTGTAGGTTCTTTAGAGCACATCCAAGAATGAGAATAATAAGTGACAAACCCAGGATGATCAAAAAGGTAAAAGGATGGTCCATAGGGGCGTGGGGACCCTGGACCACGGGTATAAAAAGGGGAGAATCAGCGAGAGATCTCAGTTGCCCCGGGGTAGCTCACGGATGTATATTTTCTGTTTTTGGAAATAAACACCTTTTGGACTGAGGACCTGCTGCTTTGCCTTTGATTTTTTGGACTTCAACCTTGAGTGGATTTTCAGAGTCAGATAGTGCATTAATTGGAAAGATAAGAAAAGTAGTCTCCCACTACACAAACATTGGCTGAAATTGTGTTGCATCTAGAGCAAGGGTTTCTTTCTTGCACGGCAGCCTCTCAGCCCATGTTAATGCAGAACACGCTTGACTGTGGACACTGACACCTGTCCTCTAGCAGCTTCTAATTCATTGCAGACTTGCTTTTTGGTGGTTTTGGTTGACTCTTGACCATCCTGACCAGTTTTCTCTCAGCACTTGTTCAAATCAATAATGTGCTCTTTCAGATCAGAGCTCCTTCAACTTTCCCATTGTAGTTTTTGTGGCTAAGTCTAGTGGGTATGTCAAATAAACCCTATTTAAATGGGCCCAGAGAAGTCACCAGCTGTTGTCAATCATAATCACTAGGAAGAGGTTAAGAGAGGCCATGCTACAAAGAACATTTGATTCACACAACTTTCTACATCACCCAAAATTGGTCATTCAATTGGTTGTATGTATATTTTTGACCCAGCAGATTTGGGCACATTTTCTGAAGACCTATAATGTTGCCGCTGTGTTTAGCTACAGCTGCACTTGGTGCAATGAAGCAACAGGCTCACCACTGATATAAGCACAGCCTTTGATAGTCTCTTGGATTCAGTTGCACCTCCTGAGACCAAAGGCAGACAATGAATGAGGTCTATCCCCCATCCCCCCACCCCCATAATACCTGCTCTTGTGCCCGGCTGAGCATGCAAATAGCACTGACATCATAGGGGTTCTCAGCCAATCGCCTCTGAGCTTTGATTCTCTCAGTTACAGCCTGAGAGATATCTACTGGCTACAGAAAGAGAAAGAGAGACAGAACAGAAGTAAATGTAAAACAGTATTGAGGGGAGACAAAGAGGAAAGGGGGAAGAGGGCTTAATTTTAAAATTTCAAACTTGACTCAAGCATTGCAAGGCAAATTCACAGTGTCTGTACACCCAGACTTTTGACAGGTTATCAAGCACAGACTAAGTAAACTATCTAAACTTAACAGGTATAGCTAAAAAGTACAGATTTAATAAGAAAAGCTACACAATTAAAATGACAGATATAAAAATGCTATTTCTTTTTATATATGTGTATATACTGTATGTTTATTATACTGTCTTCTTGCTGTTTTTTTCATTTTTTTGGGGTTTGTTATATGTTATACAAAAGAACCACAATGGAAATAAGCCTTTGGCTTTATTGTGTTTTCATCCGTAATGATTTTTAATGCATGTATTGACTGCTGTAGAGTGTTTCATTTGTTTTTTTTAACCATCAAATAAATTCATTCATTCATTAATTCATTCAAAGTTAAACTTTTCTGGTAACTGGATGTGTGTAGATAATATCACAAAATAGCAGTAGCGCCGAGCTTTGATGATGATGATTAGATGATTGACTGAAAGGTAATCTATTTGTGGCCATGTTGTAATATGACAATAAGAAAACAAAGTGAACTTTTTATTTAGTACCGTACCACCACACTGCAGAGTAGTTTCTTTCCTCAGACTGCAAGACCCATCAATTAATCTTCTGCCATTTAAATTCACAATACCCCATTAAAATAGTTTAAATTCTTATCCATCCTTTTTTTCATTACAAATGATAATAAAAGCCTAACAATATGAGTGAAAAGTTGAATCTTTCTAAACCACTTCTCAGGATAGAAACAATGTTAAACACTTGAAGTGCTCTAAGAAATACCAGAATTTCACAGTGAAGTAATGAATAAAGTCCTATTTATTGATGAATTCAAGTTAGAGATTTGTGGCAGTAAAAGAAGGATGTATGTAAGTAGACAAACAGGAGAGAGAATGATACCAGAGTACTTCAAACCAACAGTGAAACATGCTGGTGGGAATATTAAAGTCTGGGTCTGTTTTTCAAACGCTGGTGTGGACACAGTTTTCGCAAAAACTCACTGACATTGACTTTCCCTATGTCAGACTGAGTGCATGCTATCATTAAAGTCAATGGGGGAAAATACCAAGTACTAAGATATTCTAAAATTCGAGAACATTTTTCAAAGATTCAACTTTTCACTCATATTGTTAGGCTTATATTAGCAGCTCTAATGAAAGAAAATTGCATTAAATTCGATACAAATATGAAAAAGAAGTATTTTCATTAGTGGTCTACACACACACACACACACACACACACACACACACACACACACACACACACACACACACACACACACACACACACACACACACACACACACACACAATCATTTTATGAAAGTTTCAGGATTTATAATCTTAATAACCCCAATTACATGCATATGCATAGTATATACACAGTATACTATATACTTCTCACCTGCAGTACTGGATCAGGAAAAACACTATCATTATCAGGCACAAATGCTGGCTGTACGACAACCTCTGGTAACCTTGCTGCTGTCACTGTTTCACCTGATGATAAGGTGGCTGTCGCTATAGGAAGAGTGGTCAAGGCCTTTCTGGAGGTAGCTGCAGCTTTGTCTGCTGTTTTGTCAACTGGAACCCATTCTCCATAGGCACCCAGTGCCTCGCCCTCCTGGAGGGTACATTATAAAGAAAGCATTCATAAATTGCTGTTTAACATTATTTTGAAATATAAAATGTTTAACATATGTAACAGTAACATAACTTAGATGCACATCTGTGAACAGTTAATTGCTTCTACATAGTAACGGGTTATCCACACTCTCACTTCCTGTATGTGTCGCACCTTCATTAAAAACACAGTGTGATAATATACTGTGAGAAAACACTGTGATGCATTAAGGTAAAGTGTCATATTAGCTTACACCAAAAGGAGAGTTGTTTTGCCTTTAATTTATTTATTGCCTTTGGATATTGTAGTTATACTGCAGTGTAAATACATGCCTCATCTACAGCAGGAAATAATATTTGCTGTTTGCTTTAACTGTGACACTGTGAAGTACTGAATTTCAAGTTACATAAATGTTTAAACTGTGTTACAAGATTCATCTCTAATGCACATCTATATCCCCGATTCTGAAAAGTAGGGAAAGCTGTGGAAAACATAAATTAAACAATGTGATCATTTGCTAATCATTTTTTACATACAGTATACTCAGTTGAAAACAGTACAAAACAACATATTTAGGGCCGGATCTACTAAAGGTTTGCGTGTATTAAAACGTGTGCAAACTCCTTGCACACGCAAAAAAATGTACAAACTGGTTTACTAACAGTGCGCAAAAATGGTTGCGTCTGTCAAAGGTGCAAAATAGCGCGTCTGCATCCAGTTAGTACGTTTGCAGCATGCAATATGGGGCGTTTTCACGCAATTGTGCGTGTTCTGGGTGGAGAAAATGTAAACATATTAATTTAGCTCACGCAAAGTGATTTATCAAACCTGAAAGCAATTTTGCTAATAGAAACTGCTTCTACATTTAACACATCTCAAAGGGAGGTGAAAACGGTTTGTATGCGTAATTGCGCACACACGGCTGCGGTTATTGTTGCAAGAAAGAGACGCCGAGAACGCATTTTTCACCCTCGTGTGAACATTTTTGGGATGAATGAGGAAACTATCATTAGAACATATCACCTATCCAGCCTTGCCATTTTGGAGCTGCTGGAGGAACTCAGAGCGGATTGCACCTGCTCCTCAACGCTGGTCAGAGGCATCTCATCCACGGTGCCCACGCCTGTGTTATTTGCAGACCTTTTATTATACGCCATTTTTTCTTTTGTTCTTCTTCTGATGTCTTGGTATCTCCTTTTCACTTCATCCACTGTTCGCCTGTTTTTTCCTACAGCATTAACTTTTTCACCGATTTTCTCCCACACGGCGTTCCTTTGCGCAACCGTCAGATTCCTTTGCTGCAGCTCATTGAAATGTTTATTCGCTTCCTCAACCAACACTTTTAATTCCAAAGGGTTGAATTTCACTTTGCGCTTTCGCTCTCTCAAACTCGCCATGCTGAAAACCATGAAACACGCTAAACCCTCATTTAAATAGGCGTGTCTCCAACACGTTTGCACCTGTTGTCATTTATGCAATCACTCTTAGTAAATCGCCCGCAAACCGCGGTTCAACCCCACACGCAAATTTCTAGATTGCGCACGCAGGTTAGTACAAGCAATTTGGGATCTTAGTAGATCCGGCCCATAATGTTTTAGAATTTGATAAATATATGCTTATTCTAAATTTGATATAAAATTTAAAAAAAGGGCACACTGCAGGGCTCCAATATCTAATTATTTAACATAAGCAGTCACGTGAACAGAGCCTTTGAGGAGAAATTGCTGAGAAAGTACACACATCACATGTAACGACGGGGCAAGGTTCAACTTTGTGAAACACAAGATTTTATAAAGAATATTGCTACATGGGCTCAGGGGCACTTCATTAAACCATTGTCTGTAAATATGGTTCCTTTGCAAATTATTGGTCTGTTTGTTCTTTAACATTGACACAGAGTTTCAACTTTTTTGGAATCTGGGTTTTATTCTGACCTTCTTACGATGTTGGGATCCTGAAGACACAGGAAATTCCTTGGCCATGCCTGCATCACTACGCACTGCTGGACGAACCATCGTGTTCTGGAGAGAAAAAGAGGGTAGAGTGGGTTTGTCTGTCTAAAATGAGACCGATGCGTACTTAATAAATAAAGTAAAATAAATTGAATTATTAAGGCATTTACCCACTTGAAGAATACACTGACTGACTAAAATAATAGATTAGGATATCTCAAACGGAAGCAATAAATCCTGGTGTATGATATTTTACACTGCAGGAAATCAAGCAAAAATACTTGCCTTACTTTAAACTACATATTTACCATAATTAAAACTGACCACAAACAACTGGAAAACAATGTACTGAGTACCACATATGAAGTGATACTGGGGCGGAAGATCTTAGTATTAACATGGCAATAATACCTGTGCACAAAGAATGGGTGGAGCATCATTTATTTCAGATCACTGTTGTAAGAATTGTTTGATGAAGGTCCGGCGGACAATAATGTTAGCAGTAGGGCTGCATAATTACTAAAAATATAACCGAAACCGCAAGATTGCAAATTGTAATAATGTGGCTTGGACTATGCTAAGTACTGATAACAAATAATAAAGTACATTATAATAAAGTACTGAAGTGCTGCAAAGCTGCTCTGGCCTACAAATGTTGTTCTCCAGACTTAAGACTTAAGATGTTTGTTTGGTACAGACCTTTCTGACACATCATCATGATTTTAAAAGTTTTTCAGGTTAAAATTAAAATAGTGATACAAAATTATCATTCCCACTAATCTTGAGTCATATTGCAATCTCTATATCTGTCAAAAAAAAAAAATCGCAATATGATTTTTGGACCATATTGTGCAGCCCTAGTTAGTAATATGAAGAAATTGTGATATGAGCAGGAGCAGTGTGTGGAATCTTAATAAATTGGCAGATAAGCAGAACAACCAGATTAATAATATGGAATATGCTAAATTGTATTATTTGTAACATGATTTTATTCATGGAAAATAATCAGATTATTTCCTTTATAATTCTGAGCTGTAAAGTACCAGAGAGTAAATTGTCATTCATAGATATATCTAAACTCATAAGATGCAGTGCAGCCCATGTGTATTACGTTTATGCTGAAGCTGATGGCTTTTTGTTCCCGAAGAGCTGATCCTCCAAAGGGTTTTCCATCATCCTCTTCATCTGAAACATGAGGCACTGCCACTGGAAGCTCTCCTTTACTGTCAACAATCATCTTGCATTTCTACACAGACACACAGACACACGCACACAGACACACGCGCTGTGTTACGAAGAATATATTGACATAAATTAAACTCATTCACATTAATACCCACATTCCTTGAGGCATCAGCCAACACGTGGAATTACAGCCATTTTTGACTCAAGTGTATTAATCAATGCTAAAACTATACTAAATCATAACTAATTTGAAAGCCTTGCTCTTAGTCTTTCACACCCAGCCTGGAAAACATGACAGCCAATTCTATTTGTTATAGGTTACAATGATACTGGTCCATATTCAGACTTTTTATTTGAATTCTTTAAACAAATAGAGTAATTACTGCAGTTGACTTTAATATTCATGAGGGCATTGATAATGATGATTATTAGATTTGATTGGCATATTTGATAGTCTTTTAACAGATTCCTCTTTAATTGGAATAATAATAATAATAATAATAATAATAATAATAATAATAATAATAATAATAATAAAAAAAAAAAAAATTATAAGTAAAAAAATATAGTTCAAGTCCCTTTATGCTACCTACAAATAAAAGTCAGGTATGTGATGATTTTCTGGGTAGTTTTAATCACCCACCATGGAGCACTCCTGTAATGTGTACATCGCATGCCTGTTTACAATCAGGATACTTTTTATTGCTCTTTAGGAAATGCTATCACAAACAGATTTTGCCTTTTTAAGATTCGTCACGAAGTACAGTAATTTCTGAGCTTTCTTTAACAGCGTGGAGATGCGTCATGTCCATGACAGGCAGGTTCTTTGTAATGTTGATTCCCAGGAAATTCCAAGGTGGCAATAAGTACTATTATTATTATTGTTATTGTTATTGTTATTATTCATTTATTTAATTTATTTTATCATGAACTATTATGAATTATTGGAACACCAATATCTCTAACAACCGACAAATCCCTAGCATCTCATCACGTACAATTTGAAGATATTGTAATTCACATCAAAGAAATTACAAGAGACTTAAATGCTGAAATTCTATGCAAATAATTTTAAAAAGTTTGACATTGGGGGCGGGTATTTATACACATACGTGTAGTGCTGCTGGAGCACACAAGAGCGCCACTTTATTTTCTCCAACTGGCGAAATAAAATGTTCAAAGGATATTTAAAATATGCCAGTAATCTTTGTGACCTAATTTTTTCTCCTACTTTATAGCTGGCTAACATTAAGTAGTAACGATGAAAAGACAGCAATACAAAAAGTATGAACGTAATAATTCAAAACTGATGTTTTGGCTGATTGCCGCATTATATTCACAACATGATCAAGTCAGTCATGGTCGTCATAATTGACTAATATATGTAAAGTTGTGACTGTGGAAACAGTAGTTACTTGACCTTTGAAGTAAGCCATAACAAAAAAAGTTTTCTGTGTGCGTTGAAACACCAATACATTAAACAGGGTTAACATGTGTAATACAAGCTCTATAACCTTACATCAGTAAACTCCTTAATACTGATGCTGTTGGCCTGCTTTGCTACTTTCCTCTTCACTTCGTCCAAAGCAGAAATGTTGGGTTGAGTGGGGACAGGAGGTGGCTTGTTGGTAATGGAGGGTAGCGGGAGCAGCGAAGAAAGAGTTCCCATGTTAGACAAAGCTGCCGTCATGGTGGCTATAAGGAAGATACAGAAAGGAAGATATAAGGAAGATACAGAAACAGAATAAGAGAACAGACAGGAGCAACAAGAAAAAAAAAACAAGTTGTTTTTCATTGGCTTGTTCAAGTTAAGTCAAGCTTGTTGGCCGTTTGCCTGACCTACACACAGCTTGTATTTAAAATGCATAATTTTCCTCAGTTTTTTAATGGATTGTGATAGCATACAAATAACAAAAATCTGTAAAACCCAAGGCAAAGACATCATGCCTAGGCTTGCTTATGTGTCAGTGCTCTAGGAAATGACTCTCACAGGCCACACACTAACAATTGTACCGCTCATACACTACTGATCTCAATTGATTCAATGATAACAAATTAACTAAATGATGTCTCTGTGGACGAATTGAAAATAAACTTTTGCAGCCTTTCACCCACTGTTGAAGATTAGAACAGCAGCAAGTTCATGGCCTACACAACAGGCTTCAGTCTCTACAACAGCTGAAAAATACTGACAATACAGTCAACTGATCCATAGTTTTAGAGAAAAAAAAACACCAAGGAGAAAGGAAACAAAGGTCAAAATCATACCAGCAGTCATACTGGCCATAGCAGCATTCATGGCCATACTTGGCAGAGCCAGGGGAAGCACTGCAGACCTCAGACTGGCAGGGATGGGCATACCTGCTTTGGCACACATGGCAGCAGCATTGGCCTTTGCAATTTCTAACAACTGGTCCTTGTCTGAGGAAACACAAAGACTAAACATGAATACAAGACCTAACTTACAGTGACATCATCAAAACCAATACCGTCTTTAAACAATAATGCCAAAACCAAATTAATCTTGACTGCAACTGGTGTCAAACAATTGTTTTCATAGTATCTCACCCAAGTCACTGATGCGTTGAGGGCTGTTGCTTGAACTGCAGTGTTTTCGGTTGGGTGATCTATTTTTGCGGAGGATGAGTACAGGGGAGTGACTTGGCTCTCGTTTCCAGCGGTCCCTTTGGCTGTATGTAGCCCTCCTTGGACCACGTGACACTGACCGTGAGTGTGACCTCCTTGGCCTCCGGTCACCTGACCTGCACAGATAGAATGTAGTTAAATTAATTTACAATGAAGTAACTGCTAAACCATATCTGCACATTAAAACCTCTCCAATGATAAGAGAAACTACTCCTCTGATTGGGATTTATGCACTGACATTCCTATTATTTATGTTGTGAACTATTTAAGGAGCATGTACTGATTTTTTATGTATCATACTGCTCAGCTTCCCTGCTTATACCAGGGTGGTGTATTGTGCTATTTTCCACCACTAAAAGTAATTAATTGATCCTTCATGACTGACAAGTGCTCACAGTTCTGCCCTAAACTCAGTGCTTGAAGAAGGGGTACAATATGCAACAAATACTGTAATGAAATAATTGTTTAAACCATATTTTAGTATCCTGACAAATATTGGTTAATTTAGCTATAACACCAACAAAATAAACAAGGTCAGTATAAAGTAAAAACCTCATGACTCACCTCGATCTCTTCTTCTTTGAGGGACTCCTGGATCTGGATTCCCTCCTGTGGCTCCTACATGGTGACTTGGATCTTTTATGCCTCTTTGATGACTTTGCTTCCTTTTTCCTCTGTGGGGACTTTGATGGTTTTCTCTTCTTCTTTGCTGGTGATTTATTGGTTGTCGTGGTGGGAAAGGTCCTGTTGTATTCCTGTGTTTTATGCTGAGGGAAGTTGGGGTTAGTGGCCTGATGAGGTTCAGTAGATATGGACTGGTTCAGCATGGAACGGGATGTGCCAGAACCTGGAGCATTAGACCACAAAACACATTACTTAGACACAACTTGCAGAACTAAACAACCCTATTTTAAAAGGGTGGGCATAAAAGGTATAAAAGTAGGTACAAAATACTTCTTTTACTTCTACATGAACACAACCATTGAACCTAACCTAACCCATATATAATATATAATAAGCTTTATTTATACAGCACCTTTAAAAACAGATTTTACAAAGTGCTTTGACAAACAAGCAAAAGCAGGAAACCAAGGAAGACAATATTACAGAATAAACACTCAACAGTCAAACCAAACACAAGGAAGCTGAGTCTAAGTGGAGTTAAAACAAGAAGGCAGAACAAAAAATATAAGAACACAAAAAGACAATATGATTAACTACAAGGAAAGAAAAGCACTAAAACAGGCAAAATTACAGAAAAAGAAAGAGGAAAAAAAAGTAAAAATAGAATTAAATAAAAGAACAAACTCAATACAGGAAAATAAGAAGACAACATACCATCAAAGGAATTAAGAACAGATAAAAAGATTATAGGCAGTAAAAACAATAAAGGGCAATAAATAGATTAAAAATAAAAAAATAAAAGCAGTAAAGGACAGTAAGAAAAAAGACATCACAAGGGAGGAGTTTAAAACAGATGAAAAGACTAAGAGCAGTAAAAGGAATAAAAGATGGAAAGATAAAATCCAGTTCAAAGACGGTGACTTCACAAAAAAGCAAGTCTATAAAAGTGGGTTTTAAGAAGTTATTGAAAAGAAGTTAGCGTTAGTCTGCAAAGCCTTATCCCCTCAGGTAGTTAATTCCAAAGTCGAGGGACCTTGATGGCATGAAACGAATGAAGAGAAACTGGATAGGAGTGATGTGATGTTGTCTGTTAATAGTCCGGCAGATTAGTGAGATAATTGTTCACTTTGTGATACAAGCATCAAACTTGGCACAAATATTCTTTGGGACCCATTTTTTTCAAAAGCCCATTAGTCACGCAATATGGCTGCCAATTTCCAGTATGGCCGCCTTTGAAAGCCATTAGACTTGGACCTGGATTGAGATTGGATAATCACAATTTTGATGATCTTGGTATCAAAATATAGGTGAAAGGATCTGAGCTTTCCAACTCTGCGATAAAAAGTCCAAAAATGTGTTAAATTGTGAAGATAGACGGCAATGAATGAACCTTTTTGTACTAATTTTCGTTTGTTCGGCTAAGTAAGTGCATGTTTTCTTTACATTGTTTTTGGTATTTTTTTGTTTGTTTGTTTTGTTACATTTGATACATTTTATATCAATAGAACATTGAAAATGAATGGGAAATGATCACTGGTTTGAACTGAACTTCACCAGGGCACACCTCCCAGGTTAAGTAAGTGCATGTTTTTTTTTGTTTTTTTTTTAATAGATTTTTTTTATTTCAATAGAACAGTGAGGTTTGACAGAAAATGGGCGGGAAAGCGAGACAGGGCTTTATTGGGAAATGATCACTGGTTTGAATTGAACCTAGGTCTTCATGGGCACTTTGACAAATGCATGGTAGGTAGGGGCACTGTAGCCAGCCATATCAGAATGTATTACAAACAGGGACGGATTAAGGAAGCGTCTGTTCCGCGTCTCAACTATATACAGCATGCAAAAGACAAATATATTTGGCCTGGGCCTGGTTGGCCCATTTGGTAATCCACCCCTGATTACAAATTCACTTAATCATTACATTTGCAGGCACACAACTGAATACACTGCAGACTAAAGCTTTGCTTTATCTGATTATTAGATTCAGTATTTTTTAAAATAATTTTCCCAATAAAACAAATTAATTTAAAAATGTGCCTCATTGGCTCTCATGCAGCATTCAATCTGTAAAGTAACTAGTAACTTAGGTTATCAAATATATGTAGTGAAGTAAAAAGTACAATATTTGCCCACAAAATGTAGTGGAGTGAAAGAATAGAGTAGCAGAAAATTGAATAACTAACATGTAAAATGTACTATATTTCATCAAGAGTATCCTGTATTGGGCTCAGGGCTGTAGTGTAAGGGGTAATGCAGGTCAAAACAGGTTAAATCCTGGAACTGTGGACCCAGCAGCAGGATCAGCACCTTGGAGAAGACAATGGGTTTTGCCCTTCTAATCCTCAGTCCTAACATTTGTACTATTATGATACATACATTTTTTGTGGGACAGGCTGGGTTGATTAGTTGATCATATTTTTACTGGTTGGTTCTCATAACGGGCTGTGAGAAAAAACCCTGACCCTACAATGTCATCAAACAGGTCCTACCTAGTTGTTGTGCTGTGTCCTCTGCTTGCTCTTCTTTTTTCTTGGATGGCTTTTCACTCCGGTCAGGACTCTGCAGCCTCGTAACTGACTCTGTTAGCTCCACTGCTTTGATGTTTCTTCTGGTTGGGCTGGAGGCCAGCTGACACAATTGGAGGCCTTTCAAAGGTGATTGGTTGGACTGGTTGGATTCAGCCAAAGCTACCTTCTTCTCTGAGGAGCTACCATCAGTGAGATCATGGAAGGATAAAGCAACATCACAGTGAGAAAAGGCAGGTTGTTGAGCCAATACAGTTATTGTGGATAAAATAGAATAGTATCGTATCAATGTGATCGAATGGCTTCACCCTATTTTGGTTGTGTGAGACGGCCTTTTGTATGTAACTAGCACTGCGTTCAGAGTCCAAATTAATTTAAAGGTTTCTGATTTTGTTTGCTACTATTTTGAACATTTAATATTATGTACTATTTGCTATATAAAGATATGGTGAAGTAACTGTCCTGAGCAGAGAATGAAGTCACACTGTGTATGAAATCAGAGTTTCTCTGTTCTTTGTTTTGGTAGCTTGTCCCGCTGCTTATACATGTTGTTGCATGTGAGTCCCTTCCCGTGAAACTGTGGAAAAAACTTTATAAAAAGTTTATATTTATAAAGACACTACTGGCAAAAGACGTTACAGGCTCTAAATTAATAAAAACTAAATTACTCTGACCAGGTTAATCAGATCCAACTCAAATTTGGTTAGTAAAGCCTTAAATGATGCTTCATTCCAGATTCTGAGCAAAACTGCATTAGCTTGGCAAAGTATTATTCACAATAGAAAAGGGAGTTGTTGTTAAGGGGCGAGGGATGCTAAAAGAACTCATGAAACTTGTCATATATGTCAAAAGTAGGGAACCTTGATATCTGATGTGGGTCTCAGGATTCAGGCCAAATGGCTCAATAGCAACCCCTACAAGATTTGAAACAAAGTAGACATCCCCCCTATTCCCAGCTACTTCATTTCACATTTCTAATTTTAGTATGACTGATGGTCAATTATACATTGTGTACATTGTCCCAAACCAACATGGTTGACATAGAAATGATAGTTTCTATACCAATGTATTCCGCTGACTATTGGCATCAGAAAGTAAACCTTTTGTGTCAATCAAAAATCAATCATGGTGTGGTCTACCCTTAATATACTTTAACCCAAATATGTAAGCAGTGAGTGTTCTGTAGAACTACATAGTTGACACAGAAAGTCAGATTGAATTCCTTGGCACAAAACACATGAAAATTCAGAGGTATGCCGAACAGTCGATGTTTGGCAAAAAGGCTGCAGCTGTCCCACATCCCGATGCGTGCAGGAGTGCGAGGGCCCATTCAACACAAATTTTACTTGATGTTTTAGGTAGTAAGCATTAGCAGGAAGTTGGCAGGGTAATAATTGTATTACATGGATTCACTCAGCAGATCAAAATTTTTTTTAGATCATCTGTGACGTAAAACTACTGTTTTTGTCAATCCAGTTGTTTCTGAATCGGAGGGAGGTCTCAGATCAAAAACGTGCCCACTTTTGGTATGAGATGGTGGTAATATTGTGCAACATCTAGTGGCAGTTGTCAATGTCATATTAAAACTATCAAGTTTGGGAAACTTTTGAAAACTCAATCTACTCGCTAGCTATAACCAATACACTACATCATTGCACAACAACCAACTTTAAGCAATCAGAACCAACCAACATTTTTTATGCCTAAGGATATGTTAAGAACAACGCAGACGCCCAAATCATTTCAATGAATAAAAAGCTAATCAGTGCCATCCAGCAAATCAGCAGAGAATACGTCCAGCTTAGGCAGAGTTACCACCAAGAAGCAGTCAATATGTGTTTTTCAGCTGTAGCCTACACAAAAAGTTTGTGTTGTGCCTGCACTGCATCGTGAGTGTGTGGCAGAGAGAGAGAGAGAGAGAGAGAGAGAGAGAGAGAGAGAGAGATTCATTCATAAGAGTGGGGACAAATCAGACCCTAATAACTACCGTGGCATCTGTGTCAGCAGCTGTCTAGGTAAATTATTCTGTAGTATTCTAAATAAAAGAATACTAGATTTCCTTGAGGAACACTCCATCTTAAGTAAAAGTCAAACTGGCTTCCTCCCAAAACACCGCACCACCGACCATGTATATACCCTTCACACTTTAATTAACAAACATGTACACCAAACAAAAGGGTTAGGGTTAGGTTATGGTAAGATATTCACTTGTTTCATTGATTTCAAGAAAGCTTTCGACTGTATTTGGCATGAAGGGCTCTATTACAGGCTTCTACACTGTGGTATAGGGGGCAAAATGTATGATCTGGTTAAATCAATGTATTTGGAAAATATGTGTGCTGATAAAATTGGAGACAAACAAACTGAATTCTTCACCCAGAGAAGAGGTGTACGCAAGGGGTGCAATTTAAGTCCGACTTTATTTAATGTGTATATAAATGAACTTGCTGTTGAGTTGGATCAATGTGCTGCTCCTGGCCTCTCCCTCCTAGATAGAGAGGTGAAGTCTCTGTTTTATGCTGATGACCTTGTTCTACTGTCTCCTACTGAACAAGGACTACAGCAACAGCTGGACATAGTAGAAAAGAACTGTCAGAACTGGGCCCTGGCAGTAAATATGAAGAAAACTAATGTCATGATCTTTCAAAAACGCCCCAGATGTCAGGAGAACAAACACCAATTTACCATAAATAATCATATAATCATATTGAACATAGCAAGAGTTATACCTACCTTGGTATAACCATTACAGCATCAGGGAGTTTCAACATGGCAGTGAAAGCACTAAAAGAAAAAGCTTGAAGAGCCCTAGATGCAATTAAGAGAACATTTTATAATTTCCAAATTCCAGTCAAAATCTGGCTTAAAATATTTGATAGTCTCATCCAGCCCATTGCGCTGTACCGTAGTGAAGTATGGGGTCCACTCAGTCATCAGAGCTATACCCGTTGGGGAAAACATCCAACAGAATCTTTACATGCAGAATTCTGCAGACACATTTTACACGTACACAGAAACACACCAACAAATGCATGTAGAGCAGAATTAGACAGATACCCACTGATAATTAACATTCAAAAGAGAACGCTCAACTTTTTTAACCACCTGAAATCCAGCCCCTGAGACACCCTCCACTCCAAAGCCCTCCAAACTCAAGAGCTAAGCCCAGAAAAGAGTCCCCTATGTCAGTTGGTACTGAGGCTAACTGCCCCCTCTCAGACACAGTCTGACCAGCCTCACAACAACACTGCTCTCCAAACACCAATCAGAGTAAAGCAAATTATAACACAATGTAAAGAAACATATCTGAAACATTGGAAAGAAGAAACTAAAAGCCAAAGTAGATTAGATTATCTAGCCCCAAAAAGAGATTATGAATTGGCAGAATATCTCTCTACTGTCAGAGATAAAATGCAGAGACAGATCCTCACCAAGTACAGGCTCAGTGACCACAAACTGACAATCCAAACAGGAAGACACAAAAAATCATGGCAACCAAAAGAAAACAGAACATGTGGTCACTGTTCGACAGGTGAGGTTGAGACAGAGATGCACTTTCTCCTACAATGTAAACATTCAACGAAACGAGGAACATTTATTTTAACAAGTTCAACTCTGTAATCTCAGATTTCAAAGAGCTGAATGACATCTCAAAATTAAAAATACTCCTGGGAGAAGGAGACAGGGCATATCTTGCTGCCCAATATGTGTCAACATGCCACAACCTGTGGGACAGTGAATGACCGAAACACACACACACACACACACACACACACACACACGCACGCACGCACGCACGCACGCAGGCACACGCACACTGTATATACTGTATATATAATTAATGTAAATCAATCTTGGTGTTGTGTTGGTGTTCATGTTGTTATTTGTTGTGTTCTGTCCGAGTGATTGGACAGATGCTTTGGCAACATTGTTGTTAAAACTTTCGTGCCAATAAAGTGCCTTTGAATTTGAATTTGAATTTGAGAGACAGAGGTAGGGAGATAGAGATATAGATAGAGACATAGAGAGATAGAGAGAGATAAAGAGATAGAGAAGTAGAGACATAGAGAGATAGAGATAGACTGATAGAGAGAGTTAGAGATGGAGAGATACATAGAGATAGAGTAAGAGATAGAGATAGAGTTAGAGATAGGGAGATAGAGATAGATATAAAGATAGATACATAGAGAGCGATAGAGAGAGATAAAGAGATAGAGAGAGGGAGATAGAGAGAGATAGGGAGATATACATATAGATAGAGAGACAGAATAGTCCGAATTTGGACAAGTTGTGTTTTGATGCTTTGGCAACATTGTTGTTGAAACTTTCATGCCAATAAAGCCCCCTTTGAATTGAAAAAATTGATAGAGAGAGTTAGAGATGGAGAAATATATATGTATATATACACATATACATATATTCATACACGTATACATAAAAATAGTAGTAAATGGCAAAAAATTATAACACTATTACACTGTTGAAATAAATTGGAAAAACTTGGATACTTTACTTCACTTGTTGAAGGTTCAAAGTTGAAATGAGTGCGAAGACACGCTGCCTTTACGCTATTCAATTAGCAGTCAGCAACCAATCATTACGGATAATAGCTAGCTAGCTACCTTAGGAAGCTGTCAGAACAAATCTTAAACAAAAAGTTTAAGAGGCCACCCATTGAGAATGAGGAACAGACAATGGCTGTCAGTCAAGGGCTGCCTTGGGAAAACTGAGATGCTGATATTGGGGATGCTCCTCCAACATCCAGTGCCTCCAAACCAAAACTGACTACTCCAGTCATGGCCCAGTGATCAGGACTTTCATGCTCCTCTTATTCGAATGCTCAAGCCACAGCCCCTGGACACGATGCCATGCTAAAATGTACTACTAATGTGTTACTAATGTAATGGTTACAGTAGTACATTAGTTACCATTAGTCTGTGTATTATATGTAGGTGGCTGTTCATCTTTCAGTTTCATGGTTATACATTTGTTGGCTGTGATAAGGCCAATTCTAATGAGTGACACCCTCACACCGCCACTCCAACCTAGGATGTTTCATCGCACCACCGTCTGCTTGCAATGCGCGTGTAGCAATTAGACAGAGCAGCTGCCAGCATGAGAGAGTCTGATGTTGAACTCGAAATTAGCATAGAAGATGCCCCCGCCACATGTAAATCATTTCTGTGGCAGAATTTTGGTTATCCGGTGGAAACCATAAACAGCGACAGAGTGACAGACAAGATGTAAGCACTGTAAGAAAATAGTGCCATACACCGTGACTAACATTAGAACCACCACAGCTCTCTACTAAAATCAACCGCGCCTGTGAATAAAAACTGAAAGGCCAGACAATGTTGACAAATGCCTTTGCATCTCAACTTCCACAGTCAAGTGCTATAGCCACGGCGTGCATCTGCGTTTTTATTGCAGCTTATATAGAGGCCATTTTCCGTGGTGGTAAAGCAGCGAGTCCTCCACACATTGGAACCAAAGTACACCATCCTGTCACGCGCGCATTTTATTCATACAATGGTCTCAAACCTCTATAGAGGTTTAATACTTTTCCATTCCTACTACCTCCTGTGAAGCATTGTGGGGACAGCATCATGCTATGGGGATGCTTCTCAACAACGGCAAGGCTTGTAAAGGTAGAGGGTAAAATGAATGCAGCAAAATATAGGGAAGTCCCTGAGGACAACCTGATTTTGTCTGCATGAGAAGATTTATTTTCCAGCAAGACAATGACCCAAAGCATTCAAGATTCAAGAGTCAAGAGGGTTTATTGTCATTCCAGCCATATACACAGTACAATGAAATAATGTTTCTCAAGAAGTTTCATCGCAAATAAACAACAACAACATCATAGAACAACAACAACAATACCACATGCTACATGTAGCTGGATAGTAGTGCAAATAACTGTAGTGTATGATTATTATTATTATTTACATGAGGTGCAATAGTGCATCAGACAAATACAAAAACAGCAACGGACAGCGTACAACAGGGTAACAGAGGTGGTCAGATCAGTCCCTGAGCATTGAGGAGTCGTATGGCCTGGGGGAAGAAGCTGTTTTGTAGTCTGGTAGTGACAGACCGTACGCTACGGTATCTTCTGCCAGATGGAAGGGGGGAGAAAAGTCTATGTGAGGGGTGGGTGGGGTCTTCCACAATGCTGGTTGCCTTATGGATGCAGCGTGTGGTGTAAATGTCTGAGATGGAGGGGAGAGTGACTCCAATGATCTTTTCGGCCGTCCTCACCAATCGCTGCAGGTTCTTGCGGTCCAGTTGGGTGCAGTTTCCGAACCAGGCAGTGATGCAGCTACCCAGGAGGCTCTCTATAGTCCCTCTGTAGAAAGTGGTGAGAATGGGGGGTGGGAGGTGGGCTCTCCTCAGCCTTCTCAGGAAGTTGAGTCGCTGCTGGGCTTTCTTCATGGTGGAGCCGGTGTTTAGGGACCAGGTTATGTTGTCTGCCAGGTGGACACTGAGGAATTTGGAGTTGTTCACGATCTCCACCGGGGAGACGTGGATGTCCAGTGGCTCATGGTCCCTCTGTGTTCTCCGGAAATCAACAACCATCTCTTTGGTTTTGTCTATATTCAGGGACAGGTTGTTGACTTTGCACTAGGTTATCAGTTGTTCCACCTCCTCTCTGTATGATGACTTGTCGTTCTTGTCGATGAGACCCACCACAGTTGTATCGTCGGTGAACTTGATGATGTGGTTCGAGTAGTGTAGTGCTGTGCAGTCGTGGGTCAGTAGTGTGAACAGCAGTGGACTGAGCACACAGCCTTGAGGTACCCCTGTGCTCAGTGTGGTGGTGCTGGAGATGTTATTCCTGATCCGGACTGTCTGGGGTCTCCCCGTCAGAAAGTCCAGGATCCAGTTGCAGAGGGATGTGTTCAGGCCCAGCAAGCTCAGCTTCCTAGTCAGCTGCTGGGGGATGATTGTGTTGAATGCTGAACTGAAGTCTATGAACAGCATTCTGACGTGTCTGACGGAAGTGTCCTTTTTATCCAGATGGGTGAGTGGAGGGTGGTGGTGATGGCGTTGTCGGTGGAGTGGTAGGCTTGATACGCGAACTGCAGGGGGTCTAGGGTGGGGGGCAGAAGGTCATGGAGGCAGGACACAGGTGACTTTTTGGGTATAGGGACAATGGTGGTGGTTTTAAAGCACGATGGGACGGTGGCACTGCTCAGAGAGATGTTGAAGATGTCCGTGAGAACATCTGCCAGTTGGTCTGCACCATCCTTTGAGCACACTCCCGGGAATGTTGTCTGGGCCAGCAGCCTTACGCGGTTTGACTCTGAGTCTTTCTCACCTCAGCGGTGGTCAGACATAGCACTTGTTCGCCGGGAGGGGGGGGGGTGTTCTTCCTCGCCACCACATCGTTTTCTGCTTCAAACCGGGTGTAGAACACGTTCAGCGTATCGGGCAGGGAGGCATCACTGTCACAGGCCGGTGTTGTTGTCCTGTAGTTGGTGATGGCTTGGATGCCCTGCCACAGCTGCCGTGTGTCTCCGCTGTCTCTGAAGTGGCCGCGGATTTTCTGGGCATGCGCTCGTTTAACATCCCTGATAGCCCAGGCCAGTGTTGCCCTCACTGTGCTCAGGGCTTCCTTATCTCCTGCTCTGAAGGCTATGTCTCTGGCTCTCAGCAGTGCACGTACCTCTGCAGTCATCCATGGCTTCTGGTTTGAAAACATGGGGATGGTCTTGATGACAGTGACGTCATCAATGCACTTACTGATGAAGCCAGTTACTGATGCCGTGTACTCCTCCAGGTCAGTGGAGCCGTTGGTGGTTGCTGCCTCCCTAAACATTTGCCAGTCAGTGCACTCAAAACAGTCTTGAAGGGCAGAGATGGCTCCTTCCGGCCAGGTCTTCACCTGTCTGTTTGCTGGTCTGGAGCCTCTGACAAGTGGTCTGTAAACTGGGATCAGCTTAACAGAGATGTGGTCTGAGTATCCGAGGTGGGGGCGGGGCTCGGCCCGGTATGCACCAGGTATGGTGGTGTAAACAAGGTCCAGCATGTTGTTTGTGTTTTTCAGTACTTTCAGTTTTGTCCTTGGTGGTTTGTACATACACAACACTACAGCTTCTTCTTCTTACTCCCAAGGACTGTATAAAACTACTCCCTGACATATTAGAAGTTGATCCACTGTCAACAAATGCCAAAAATGATTGTTGTTTAACGCTGTAGATGCATTTTTGATGAACGCTAACAGTAATATATACAGTCGTGCTAAAAAGTTTACACGCACTCGTAAAGAACATGTATATAATGGCAGACTTTAGTTCCAATGCTTTCTACAACTTTAATTTTTTTGTGATTGTGAATGAGTGGAACACATACTACTTTGTCATTGTGACGATCCCTCCACCCAGGCACTAGGGGTCCCTGTTTCTTGAAGTTTGTGTTTTGCAGGTACTGAATGGAGGGTCGTCAGCTGCATGAGCAACACCTGGGCCAGTGTGCTCTGCCTTTAAAATTCTTTCTCATTCTGCGGGAGCTCTCTCTGGGACTGATCCCTGCTCACTGGCAGGCCTGATGGCAGCACGTTTTCCTTTTTTCTTTTGATCTACACATACATTGTCACACACCCATACATGCTTTCACTACTGATACTGATCTTTACACATTTTCCTTGGTTGTTTTATGCTTGTGGGACCAATAAATACCGCTTCATTGTAGCCAACTTGTGTTTGTCTCCCTACTTTGGCACAGCCTTTGAGCCAGGTTGTGACAAATGGAGGCTCGTCCAGTTGTTGTTTGACCCGGTTTTAAAGCACAGTTGTTCTGCTGGTTGAAAATGGGCAGAGACTGTGATTTATTGGTGTAATGTTAGCGTGACATCGGGTCAGGTGTAGTAAGTTGTGCATCTTGTTTTTGTGAATGGGTGGCAACTAATCATTTGGGAGACAAGTGACGAGAGTGGTGAGTAGTCTGTTGTGCTGTTTTTGGTTAAATACAAGCAATTGTAGCCTACTGAGTAACATGTTTTGTTTTGAGGGATGTGTTGTTGTCGAGCTAGTTCTGTTGGTGAGGTTGTGGCACCAAGTTCTGGTGGTTCTCTGCAAGCCATAGTTTTGCTGCTGTTCTGTCCCTGGTTAGGCTTAAGAGCGAATTCCCTTTGGGGTTCGTTTGGGGGGGGCTTTGATAGTGTGGTGACGAAAGTGGCTAAAGCAGTTGTCTTGGGAGCACGTCCGGGGCTGCAGGTGGAGTCACCACATTTTGGTTGCTTCACCGGGTTTGCGGGTTACAGTGCATAAATACCCACCACAAGTAGCGCCTGAAGACTAGGGGGGAGTTAAGTAGTTTCTGGTTAGGCAGTTAGAGGGACGGGGCTGTGGCCTGTTTTTTTTTTTGGCTGTGTAGGGGCCATTTGAGCTCTGTTGCTTGGGTGTTGTCAGTTTTTTTGTGTGTTCGGACAGGTAAAGTTAGTCCTTTTGTTCCCTCAGTTATGACTACTCTGGCGGAGTTTTTGAGAGCTCCGTCGGAGGAGTTATTGGAGCGTTGTTCGCGATTAGTAAAAATTGCCGAACATTTTAGGATGGATGTCGGTGATAGGCGGTTAAAGGAGAATGTGAAGAACATTCTAAAGGAGAATTTGTTGGAAGCGGGTGTTCTCCAGCCTAAATTGTATGCTGGTGGTTCTGGATTCGACACGGTTGATGTGTCTGTCTCTGAAGTTGGGGTGAGTACTGGGTTGACTTTTGAGCAGCGCAAAGAATTGCTATTGTTGCAAATGGAAATTAAAGAACTTGAACTTGAAGAGCGCAGATTAATTTTGGTTAATGTGGGTAACGTATGGCAGGTCTCTGTTTCTTCTGGGCCCTCACGTGCTTTTGATGCATTTGGTTCCTCCTTCTCCTGGGAGAAGTCAGGTAAGCAGACACATATGGAGTTTTCCAGGGAGTTAATCACTCAGTTTAATCGTTGGTGTACTTCACTGGGGGTTCATACTTATGAGGCTTTGTGTGACTTGATCATTCTGGAGCAATTTAAGAACTCTGTTCCCAGTCACATTGCTACTTATATAAATGAACGGAAAGTGAAGCCGGCTATCGAGGCCGCTACTCTGGCTGATGAGTATGTATTGACGCATCGTGGTGACCGCGAGTGCAGGACTCGGGATGATGCTCGGTACAGGGGGGATGGTAGCAACTTTCGCCCAGCAGGTAAACGGTGGGAGGGAGGAGCTAGTACTAGCCGGGGTAGGTCAGAACGGGCTACATGGGGTCAGATACAGTTTGACCCGACTGAATTATGTCACTACTGCAAGGGCAGGGGACATTGGAAAGCTGAATGCCCGGTTAAGTCCAGTGCTAAAAGTGGGTTTGGTAGTGCGCATGTCAAGCCTGTCGCACTTGCTTCTTCGGTTGGAAAGATCAGTTCTCCCGGTGTCATTTCCCCACATGAAAAGATGGAGCCTGGAGTGGATTGCAGCCTGGAGCAGTCTGATTTCTCAGCTTTTGTGTCGGACAGCCATGTGTTTCTGGTAGGGAGTGGTATCAAGGTACCGGTGAAAATTTGGAGAGATACTGGGGCCTTTGATTCATTCATTGTGAGCTCTGCACTGTCTTTTTCTCAGGGAACTGATACTGGGGATTACATTCTGATGCGGGGAATGGCTTTAACTGTGTTGCCTGTTCCATTGCATAAATTGGAGCTTGACTGTGGGTTGGTTCAGGGTGAGGTGGTTATGGGTGTGTGTCCCGCACTACCAATCCGAGGCATTCATGTCATCCTAGGGAATGATCTGGCTGGTAGCCGTGTGTGGGCTGACGTTCCGCCAGCTCCCATAGTAACCCCTTCTCCCTTTGTTACGGTACCTGGTGAGAGTGTGCAGTGTTTTCCTGGTGTTTTCACAGCTTGCGCAGTTACACGGGCTATGTGCCGTGGGGAGGCAGAACCTGAAGTTGAGCAGAGTAGCATAGAGGACAGGGGGGCTTTCTTCGTGTCTATACCTGACTCTCTCTTGTCTATTTCCCGCAGCGACCTGTCGGCAGAGCAACAGGCTGATCCTACGCTTAGTGGGCTGTTTGACAGAGTGCTTTCGAATGTTGATGGGCAGAGCGCTGCAAAAGGTTATCTGCTGCAAGACAAATTGCTGGTGAGAAAATGGGTGCCACACGGGGAAACTTTTGTTGGTAATCCTGTTTTTCAGGTTGTTGTCCCGTCCAAATTCCGGGCAGAGGTTCTGAGAGCGTCGCACAACCAGTCAGGACATTTGGGGGTCCGTAAGACGTACGATTATATCCTCAGGTATTTTTTTTGGCCTCATGTGAAGAGGGATGTGTCTGGTTATATTAAAACATGTCATACTTGTCAGATGACGGAAAAACCTAATCAGAACATTAAGCCGGCTCCTCTGTCTCCCATTCCAGCGATTGCGCAGCCATTTGAGCATCTGATAATTGATTGTGTTGGTCCCTTGCCACGTTCAAAATTTGGAAGTAATTATTTGCTTACAGTAATGTGTCAAAGCACCAGATATCCGGCTGTTTATCCGTTGCGTACCATTACTGCTAAATCTGTGGTCAAAGCACTGACACAGTTTATTTCAATCTTTGGAATTCCAAAAGTGGTTTAAAGTGATCAGGGTTCCAGCTTTTCATCTCACTTGTTTTCCCAAGTGTTGAAGCAGCTCCGAGTGAAACATAATCAGGCTTCCGCATATCATGCTCAGAGCCAAGGCGCATTGGAAAGGTTTCATCAAACCCTGAAGTCTCTGTTGCGGGGATATTGTGTTGAGTTAAATCAGGATTGGGAGGAGGGGCTGCCATGGTTGTTGCTAGCTGCCAGAGAGGTTGTGCAGGAGAGCACTGGGTTTAGTCCAAATGAGCTTGTGTTTGGGCATACAGTGCGTGGGCCATTAGCTCCGTTGCATGATCCGGTCGCACAACCCGAACCACCTCAGAATCTGATTGATTATGTTAATGGTTTCTGGCATCGGTTGTACGTGGCTGGGGAAAGGGCTAAAGAAAGTTTAGCCTCAGCGCAGACAAAAATGAAGCATCTTTATGACCGTAAAGCTGAAATTCACCAGTTCAGTCCAGGCGACCAGGTTCTGGCTTTGTTACCACTTGTCAGTTCTCCATTTCAGGCTAAATTTCATGGTCCGTTCACAGTTTTGCGTCAGGTTTCTGAGCAGAACTATCTGTTATCAACACCAAAGCGTAGAAGAGACACTCAACTTTGCCATGTTAACTTGTTAAAACCCTACTACACCCAAGCGTCACAGTCTTGTGCAACGGGGGGGGGGGGGGAGTGGGCAACAGCAGACAGTGAAACCGGTGTTAATGGCAGAAACTGTGGAGAGGCAATTGGCTGCTAACTTGTCAGTATATGAAGATGATGGGGTGGTTTCACCTGACGAGAGCTTGTTGCGGGGCCGGTTAAAGAACTCAGAAACGCTGTGTAATTTGGAATCATTGCTTGGACATTTGTCCAAGGAGCGGTACGTCCAACTGTCTGCTCTGATTAACAACTATCTGTGCTTGTTTGATGATGTTCCAACTTGTACACGTTTGATAGAGCATGACATTGATGTGGGTGATGCCCAGCCAATCTGCCAGCGTTTTTACAGGGTGTCCCAGCAGAAACGCCAGGTAATGGAGAAAGAAATCAAGTAAATGCTTGACAATCATATTGCTGAACCTTCATCTTCCAGCTGGGCATCTCCTTGTTTGCTTGTGGACAAGGCTGACAAAAGTTTTAGGTTTTGTACGGATTATCGTAAGGTAAACGGGGTAACTAAACCTGACGCTTTTCCACTTCCACGCATAGAGGATTGCGTGCATCAGGTGTGCTCAGCTCAATTTGTCAGTAAGTTTGATTTACTCAAAGGTTATTGGCAGGTTCCACTATCTCAAAGAGCTAGAAAGATTTCAGCTTTTATAACTCCTTTTGGTCTCTTCTCCTACTCTGTGATGAGCTTTGGGTTGCGGAATGCACCAGTGACCTTTCAGCGTCTCATGAATATGGTTGTGTCTGGGCTGGATGGTTGTACGGTGTATCTTGGCGATGTCGTGATCTACAGCGATACTTGGGGAGATCATGTCGACCGCGTTAGGAAGCTGTTCGACCGACTGCGTGATGCACACCTGACAGTCAATTTGGCTAAGTGTGAGTTCGCCAAGGCTACAGTTACCTACCTCAGGAAGGGAGTGGGGCAAGGGCAGGTGCAGCCAGTGCAAGCAAAGGTGACTGCGATCGAGCAATATCCAGTGCCCACCACCAAGAAGGAGCTCATGCGTTTTTTGGGCTTGGTGGGTTACTATCGCAGTTTTTGCAGGAACTTTTCAACTGTGGTAGCTCCTTTGACTGATTTGTTGAAAGCTAAAGCAAAATACATTTGGTCAGCTTCATGTCAACAGGCTTTTGAAAATGTTAAAACTGTCTTGTGTTCACCTCCTGTCCTTGTAGCACCGTGTATGGACCGTTTGTTCGGGCTGCAGGTGGATGCAAGTGATGTAGGTGCTGGTGCGGTGTTGCTTCAGTCTGACAGAAATGGTGTTGAACGTCCTGTGTGTTTTTTCTCTCGGAAATTTAACTCATACCAGTTAAATTATTCTGTCATAGAGAAGGAGACTCTTGCCCTCGTGTGGGCGTTCCAACATTTTGAAGTTCATGTCGAGTCCAGTGCTCCTCTGGTGGTCTATACAGATCATAACCCGATAACTTTTCTTCATTCTTTGTGCTGTCCGAACCACAGACTGATGCGATGGTTTTTGTTTTTGCAAGCATACTGTTTGGATATCCACCACATTGAGGGCTCAGAAAATATTGTGGCTGATGCTCTGTCAAGAGCACCTTGTTCTTGAGATGTTTACTGTTTGTGATCTTCCTGGTCTCCCCTTCCTTTTCCCACGGCTACTCTTAAGGTTGCTTCTCCAGGCGCTCCAGGGGTACCGGGTTGCAGGGTGGAGATTGGCTGGCTGATATGGGGGAGGGTCACTGCAGAAGTCGTGAGTATGGGTTGCAGTATATAAAAGGGTTATGAGACCAAAGGAAAAAATTGAGTAAAAAGTAAATTGTATGTTTGAACAGAGCAATTTCTGAATGATAAAGTATAATCTTGAATTACTGGTAAAAATTATTGGTCGATTGTTATGTTGTCACGGTGTCTGTCTGGGCTTCCAGATGGGAACCCCAGTTTTTTTAAGAGGGGGGGTGTGACGATCCCTCCATCCAGGCACTAGGGGTCCCTGTTTCTTGAGGGTTGTGTTTTGCAGGTGCTGAATGGAGGGTCGTCAGGTGCATGAGCAACACCTGGGCCAGTGTGCTCTGCCTACAAAGATCTTTCTCATTCTGCTGGTGCTCTCTCTGGGACTGATCCCTGCTCACTGGCAGGCCTGATGGCAGCACGTTTTCCTTTTTTCTTTTGATCTGCACATACATTGTCACACACCCATACATGCTTTCACTACTGATACTGATCTTTACACATTTTCCTTGGTTGTTTTATGCTTGTGGGACCAATAAATACCGCTTCATTGTAGCCAACTTGTGTTTGTCTCCCTACTTTGGCACAGCCTTTGAGCCAGGTTGTGACATCATAAAAAACATTCATGAAGTTTGGTTCAATAATTTATTTATTATGATACTTCTGAAAATGTAACCAAATCTGCTGGGTCTAAAATATACATACTCTGGCATTAACAGGCATGATTACACTTTATTTGTTTTAACCGTATAACCGGAAATTTAACCATATTCCGTCGGTGTTTCCATCAGAGTTGGAAAAGCCATCTTTCTGACATTTAGGCTTTGATGTTCCTGAGAAATGTCTTTGTGGAGCCAGTTTTATGGCTCTCACAGTAGCCCCATTCACACTGCGCCAATTTCTCCGCATCCTCCTCTGTGTGAAAGTCTCAGATGCGGCGAGGGGTGAAATTTCGCAGCACCTCTGATGCGTCTCTGGAGGTAGTATCAGAGGCGAAGCATAGGCGAACTGTACCTGTATGAATGGATAAGCCGGCGGCACAGAGTGGGGGCATGTCGATCTGACAGTCTGATAACTAAACAGATCCTTCACTCAACAAAATAAAGAAAAAATGTCCCACAAAGCAATGTTACAGGACCAAACACCAGTAATGTGGTAGCTGGTAGTGTCTTTGGCAACTTATATGAGGAAAACAATACCACAGTTATACGTGGAGAAGTGTCTGTCCTCCTCTCTGTCCTACTGACTCTTCGTCACATTTCTGCCCGAAAAACAGCGTCTATCATGGTGAGTTAAAGAACTTTAACTTACATTATACATGGTGAGTTAAAGAACTTTAACTCACCATGTGTTTGTCTCGTTCACTATTGTGTTGTTGTAGTTACTGTCTTGAAAAAAATCACCACGACAGTCAGCCTTCCCGACCGAGACTTCAGTGAACTTTCCCCCAGAAATCAGCATCCCTCCCCACGAGTGAGAGTCAGACAGCATCCTATTTACTGATGGTGATTATGTTATCATGTAATTTAGAGCCAAAAACATAACTTTGTCACACAGGCGTCATCATCATGACGTGTACCGTCACACCTCTTTTGGATCCGCAGCGCCGGCTTTCTGTGTGAATTACACACTGGTGCGTCTTTATGCCGGAGCTGCTTGGCACTGTACGAACAAACAACGCCGTAGAATTGGTGAACTGCTGCTGCGGAGATAAGTGAAAAGGGCTAGTGAAGTCCTGTGGTCACAAGACTGGGAAGTTTTCTCAGTTCAAGTCCAAATCAGCACATGGTTGATCATTCCTACTGAATTAATATGTAGCCTATGTCATGGAGTTCAGAACTAATCGATTTTTATATTTTATTTATTAAGAGAAAACTGATTTTATAATGTTAAAAGGGAAATGACTGTACCTCTTTATATAGAGGTGTCCTTTATCTTCCTTTACGTTCCTTAACTTATTGTGTATGTTATACTGTATAGGTATTACTTAATCATAATTCTCAATTAATCAATTATGCCACATGTTATTTTATTTTCCTTTTTTTCCTTCGTATATTGTGAATGTTTAGCAATGTGTTGCACCAAATCTCTACCCAGTGGGTAAATTAAATGTAAATGTAAATTTTATTATTCCTTTTATTTAAACTGTAAAGATCTTTGAGGGCAGGCTCTCATTTACAATGATGTCAACTAACATTTTAAAATTTTAAATAAAATATATCTATTTATTTCATGTTATTTCATGTTATATTTCAATGAAATCAGTAACTGGGGATTAATAATCGGACATTGTGTAAAACTGTGGTAATCATTTGCTAAATCTTGGGCTACTGTTTCAGTTGTGGTATGACAGGATCAAATTACTTTAAACTTATGTTTTTAAACCATAAGAATGTTTAATTTGACATTATCCTTATATGGATTACCTTATTTCTCTAAACATTTTATTGTATTTCTTCGGTTGTAATTTATGTTTATTGTAGCCCACTGATAACACTAAGCATTCCACCATCAGTAAAGGATGTTAACTGCATCAGATGCCTCTACCTGAGTTATTTCCACTCACCATAGATGCTTTAGGTGTCCACCATACTCTGAGGAATATCTGAAGGGTTACTCTGCAAGCCATATTAATATCCAGGAGGTAACCTTCCCTCTGTTAAAAAAAAAACGTTAAGGTTTATAGTGCTAGTCATTCAGTTGGCCTAGCCTACGGCAGGCAATGTAGCCACGTTATGTTTTTCTAGAAAGAAAAAAATGCATGAATGTACTGAAAAAGCTTTACTTAACCAAAATTAAACATTTGATAATGTTCTTTGTGACTAGTAATTCTGAAGCAATCACACAGGTATTTTCATTTTTCATTTCATGATTCATTCCAACTTAAAAAAGATGAAGACTTTATGCTACATGTTTAAAGAGAATGCAATTATTCTATTTACAACATTTAACAATTTCATTTGAAATTAATAATAAAAAAATGTCATCTTGAAGTTATACTTAAGTTTTCAAAAAGGGTCACAAAAAACATTAAACGGCTAATTATGGTTTAGTAATGCTTATTCAGTATCCTTGGGCATTAAAGTGTAACTCTCGCTAAAATGCAACCTAGGCTTTTTTTGTGAATGTACCCTAGTCAAACCTTTGTGTAAAAGCATAATTACGACGAAAAAGCCACTTTTAAGATTTACCGTAGTTTCGTTTTCGGGTCAAAATAATTTTCAATTGTGTGCTAGGGGCAGCTGTATGGTAGCATCAAAATCGCTATTTTTAAAACACTAAGAAGACTCGACACAACATGAAACTTTGCTCGTAGTGTCACCAGGGTCTCTACACATGAACACGAGCATTGAGAACATTGTGTACACAGAGTTTACTAAAACGAAGGTTTTTGAACAACGCACACTAGCAGTAGCTTGCTCCGCTCGCCGCCGTCCTGCCAGTCGAGATGCGTCGATCCTGATCCCCAGCATAACATGTTACGCTGCACTCTGGGATCGACGCATCTGTCCTCCCACCAGTCGAGATGCGTCGATCCCCAATCCCCAATCCCCGGCGTAACATGGAGATTTCTCCTCCATGTTACGCCGCACTCGGGGATCGACGCATCTGTCCTCCCATGTCACATCTAGAGGGGGAGAGGGATTGCTACTGGCTGCTGTATTGTTTTGTAATTGTACATAGCCCAAAGGCTACTTTTTACACATGCGTAGATCATGGCCGACTACTTTTATTATACTACAGAAGGAAAGCAGAAGGATATCAAATAAAAAGTAAAAAATAAATTGTATACAAATAATAAATGCTATATACATCACATTTATTATTAAAGGACCTTGTTCAAGTCATTTGCTTCTTTTTTTTATATATATCGTGATAAATATTGTACCATGGACTATATATCGTGATGATATCTTACCATGAGTTTTTGATATCGTTACATCCCTACTTCATGCACCTCTCTCTCTCTTGGCTGCAGTCAGCATGCAGAGCACACAATGTGGGCTTTATTGACAATTTTAATCTGTTTAGGAATCGTATGTCTGTTTCTTCACCCGAACAAACTGGGCATGCAAAAGTTGGTAGCTAACTTACAGCATGCAGTACAAACTCACCACATGATTGAATGTTTACTTCTCTCACATTCCCACCTGAAAGTCCCTTCTCTTTTTCAATGGTTTCATTTAGATGTTAATCTAGTAACCAGGATGGTAACGCCCCCTACTGACTCTGTGTCCCTTTCTGTCCCCCAAGACCGGAAAGACCCTCCTCTTCGTCTACAGTTCCAACTTTGTCTAATGGCAAGGACACCGCTCTGCCCTTCTCTGTCCCCTATGCTTTCTCCAGTTCCTTTCCCTATTAAATCTGTTGTAACAAACAGTGTTAATCATCCATTTAGCACCAGCAAGCAGGATAACAAAAACAATCTTCAAAGCATAACCTGTAACACTGCTCCTTCAACAGCCACAACTCCAACTAAATTTGGTATCTGCCAAACAAAACTTACATTTTGAATGATTTAATCACCTCCCATAACCTGGACTTTCTAGCTTTAACTGAGAACTGAGTAAAAACTGGGGACTGCTGCCAGCTAGCTGAACTTTTCTCTCCTGACTACAGCTATTTTAACTCCCCATGGAGTACTGATCTTGGTGGAGGCCTTGCTGTTGCTTAAAGTAATTAATGCAACTGTAAACAAAGCACAACTGATAAGAGAATTATCATTGCAGGGAATTTTAATATCCACTTTGATGACACATCAAAACATTTTGCATCCAAGGTCCATAACATTACTAAGTCGATCAACTCTTGCCCTAGTATTTACTTAGGGCTAACTAGTAACTTACTCTCACTGATTGATCTCGTCTCTAACCATAAATGTATTCTATTTGAATACTGCATCCAAACAACTCCACCAATTCTGAGGTGAACAGGTCATTCCTGTATATGTAATAATCTGCTTTACAGTTCTGTGGTTTACAAAACAGCCCAACTCATCCTAAAAATAATGATTTATTCAATGATTTCAATAACCTGCATCCTTGGCATTAGAGGCCACTGCACCCACCACGACCGGTTCAGTACCAGCTTCCAAATCACCCCCGTGGATAAATGATTCTATCCGCAGCTGTAAACAGGAGAACTGACCGCAGATGGAAGAAAACAAAACTTAATGTTCATTTACTTCACATGAAAGATCTTTTGATGCATGATGCATGAACAGCTTACTTCTCAAAATTACTCACTAATAATAAACACAACCCTGAGTTCTGTTCAACACAATCCATCAACTTGTACAACCTGCTCCTGCTGCCATCTCTGCCCCCAGTCATCTCTCATGCTCTAACAAATACTGTTCCAAATGTTTCAACTCAGTTTGACCCCATTTCTATGCACAACCTCAGTGAAACCATTTCTAAGCTGCATTTTCCTCCTGCTATCTTGACATGTTACCGTCTAGATTGTTTAGAGGTTTTACCTGTCGTTAACCCTACTGTTCTCGCAATTATCAACCTATCCATCACTTCTGGCTGTGTCCCTGACTAATTTAGGACAGCCAATTGTTTTTAAAAAAGCCTGGTCTGTAATTTGAACAATTTGCGACCCATTTCAAAATGATCTTCTCTAAAGTACTGGAAAAGAATTGCCGCTGTCCAGCTCCTTCAATTTGTTGAGGGAAAAAAAAATGTAATTGGTAAACAATGACAAAAAGGTGTAACAAAGGTGAATTTTTGAATGGCATGCTTTTCTCAGGGCACATGTCCATATATATTTTATTTCAGGCAGGAATCGCTGAAGAGTGCACTGGGGAGTGCTGGGATAAGGCACTTGTGTGGTAAGAGAAAACAGTGCTGCATATAACTTAACAGTCAGTAAATCTCTTAATGTCTGAACAACAGAGGCAAAACTAAACTTTTGCATATTATACCTTTATAATTAAGTTGTTTTGGCAACATATTATACTGTGGGTAACACAACATTTGATATGCTGAAGATGCTGATAGTGAAGTTTTTTATTTGGCATATTGCCCACTGGTGATTAATATTTTCATTTACCTGACAACTACACACCTGTCTGCTCAGAAAACAGGAAGAGAGTAGGATCCGCCTGTTCTGGTACCAGCACTGGCCACAGCCAAACAGGGAAAGCTACCCATTCCAGTGCTGTTCTGGTACCAGCACCGGCCACAGTCAAACAGGGAAAGCTACCCATTCCAGTGCTCCCGGTGACAGCGGACAGAGGGTTTGCTAATACAATGACAACACTTACAGCAACTTCAAAATACTTCCACAGGTTCACCTGCAGTTGATTCATATGATGTAAATTAGACTGATCAGATCACAATTTCCTAAAGCCATGACATCATTTTCTGGAATTTTCCAAGCTGTTGAAAGGCACAGTCAACTTATTGTGTGTAAACTTCTGGTCCACTAGAATTGTGATATAGTGAATTTTAAGTGAAATTATCTGTCTGAACCCAATTGTTGGATAAATTGTGTCACGCAACATTTACTTGCCAATAATCAACTTGCCAAAACTCTAGGTCGTCTGTACTGAATCTGTGGAGTGGTTAAAAATGTAGTTTTAATGAACTCAACCTAAGTGTATTTCAACTTCCAACCTCAACTCAAGATTATAGTGGCTGAAAATGATTTTGCTCAAAGAGCTGGGAATACAGACAAGTCATTAATTACAACTCAGACAGGCCTCTCAATTCCCTATTTTCTATAGGTGACTTTTGCTAAGCTCTGCAAATGTGTGGAGATTTGTTTGTGTGCCTCAGTAGCTATTCGTCCTACTAATGTAATGACCAGTCAACAGTAGCACCCACTAATTTTTAAGTGTGATATTGTTGGACTGGATGCAACTATCTTTTTTCCAACCAGCTTTAGATGAGACCAGGAAAATACCGATAATTGGCACTTCTTTGGTCAGAAGAAGCAGCAAAAAGGAAAGAAAAGGGACTTCCGGTGACGTCATAGCAGACATGGCAGCATAGAAACAGAGCTTCGCCAGACAATAAAAAAAAAGTGACAACTAGCGGTAATAGACGTCCAAATATCAGTAAACTTTTACAAAATGACTACGACCGCGAGACAAAGAACTCTCAACAAAGGTAGCTGGAAAGAAAAGGAGGACGCACGGAGACCACCGAGTCCAGCTAGCTTAGACACCCCAGCTAGCAGCCAGAGTCAGCAAGAGCTAACGCTACTGGAGGAGTTGAAAAACTACGCCAAGAAAATCAAGAAGGGCATAACCAAACTAAAATGTCCCTTGGGCGACTGGAGCAAGTGGTTACAGATATAAAAGACCAAATGGCTAAACATGAAGAACGTATTGGACAAATAGAGGAGAGAGCTAGTGAGGTTGAAGACACGGTCATGCGACACCAGAGGGCGCTGCGATACTTGGTTCATCGTGATATGGACCTCTCAGCAAAATGTGAGGATCTCCAAAACAGATTGAGACGGAACAACATAAGGATTTTTCAGATTCCAGAAGGAAGTGAGGGCAAGGATACAGCTGGATTTGTGAAAGGGTTGCTCCGGGAGACATTGAAACTATCACCAGAAATGGACATTAAGATTGAGACGGCACACCGGTCACTTGGACTTAAACTTAAGGACTCAGCGGCACCTCCCAGGTCGATAATAGTGAGATTCCTTGACGCAGCAATAAAAGATGAGATCATACGACAAGCATGGAGCCAGAAACAAGTCTTTTTCCAAGAGAAAAGGATTTTCTTCAACCAAGACTACTACAAAAGAAAAGAACGAGAGTTCACAAAGTTATCAAACAACTCAAAAATAAGGAAATACAGGCAAAATGTCTGTGTCCAGCACAACTGAAAATAAGACTGAAGACCGGGGATAAGATCTTCACGACACTAACGAGTGCTGCACCGGTGCTGAGGGAGCTAGGAGTCGAGATGCGCGCTGGCGAAAGAGAGCAAATTGAGGATGAACTGAGGAAAGGCTGGAGGAGCAGCGCAAAGAGAAAGAGGGACACGGTGCTGTCAACATCGGATCTTAAGGCTCTTCTACAAGGAGACACCTGAATCGACTCCACACATCAAGATAACCTAGAGAAAGTTTATTGACTGAATTGAAAGGAAAAGGGGACGTCAACCTCATGAAAAATGAGCGTCATAAACATTGTTATGACACAGATGTGAGTAACTTTGGATAGTTAAATGTCACAAATGTATATGTGTTTTATAAAGTTCTGGCGGATGCTGTATTTAGGCTTAGCATGAGTGGATTACACTCACTTAGACCTTTTTTACACATTAGTGTAATATTGGTTGCTCTCATATTGAGCATTGTTCCCACAGAGAGGGCGGGTCACACCTCTCTGTCCCATTACCAACGGGGGTCCGCCACAGTTAAACTAAAGTGGACGACAGGAAAGGTGGAAGTTTTGTTCTGCGTTACTAATGTTAGGTTTCTCTTTTCTCTGACATATGTTATGGACCAAAGTTTGCACAAGTGTATACAAGTAAAGCATATCTGTATAACATGTTTGTTAAAACAAAAAGGGGAACACATCATAATACCACATAAAGAATATGACTTACCTGAATTTTATTAGTTACAATGTGAGAGGAATCAAAAACCCAATTAAGAGGAAAAAAATATTTCGGCAATTAAAAAAAATTACATTGTTCTGTAGCCCTACTTCAAGAGACGCATTTATCTGAGATAGAGCACCTTAAATTAAAAAGAGAATGGGTTGAGCAAGTTTATAGTGCATCATGCAGAGGGGGAAAGAAAAGAGGAGTTGCTATCCTGTTTAATAAATCTGTTTATTACAATAATGAAAAAATCTTTCAAGACGATGAAGGCCGATTTGTCATGATAATTGGAACAATTGGTGGCACAAAGATAACCATTTTAAACCATTTTAAACCTAGACTGCCCATATTTCTTTAAAAAGATTGCAGGCTTAGTGGCAGATAAAGGAGAAGGGATCATACTTGAGGGGGGAGATTTTAATTGTATTTTGAACACAAAACTAGATAGACTACCAGCTATAATAAGACCTCAGTCCAGAATGTCTAAAAGCCTATTAGGTATGATGACAGAACTGGGATTGGTGGATGTTTGGAGACATTTTCATCCTAATGACAGGGATTTTACATTTATGTCTCAAATACACGGAAGTTACACAAGGATAGATTTTTTCTGCATGTCAAAAAAAGACCTATATCGAGTAAAAGAGACCACAATTGAACCAACCACCATCTCAGACCACAGCCCAGTTGTTAGGAAAATTAATATAGGGCCAAATGACCACTTTAAGTACTGGAGGTTAAATGTTTCATTTTTGGCAGATACTCGGGCTAAACAAGAAATACAAGCTGCTTTATCTGAATCTGAATATTGTTTCTCCATCAGTAGTATGGGACGCAAGTAAGGCCACAATACAGGGGAAGATTATTTCCATTGGCTTTAGAATAAAGAAACAGAGGCTTATAAAACAGCAAGAACTGGAAAATGAAATAAAAAAATTAAAGAGGGAACATAAACAATTCAGAAAAGAAGATACACTTAAAAAGCTTAGAGAAGCTAGGCAAAAATTAGATGAGGTATTAACACACAAGGCAGAAGGGAGTCTCAGGTATATTAGTAGAAAATACTACGAAATGGGAAATAAAGCTAGCAGGTTGCTGGCCTTTCAGCTCCGGAAGGCCCAGTCCAACCGTATAGTTGCTAAGATCAGAAATCCAGAGACTAACCTTGTTGAGACTCATCTAAAGAAAATATCAAATGCATTTGCAAAATATTATGAACAGCTATATAAGGCTGAGGTACAAGAATCACAGAAAGAAAATATTAATGAATTCTTGAAACCTCTCAAACTGACTAAACTGTCAAATGTGGAGGCAACTAAATTAGTAGAGCCTATCACAGAAGTTGAAATAAGAGAAACTATTGCTAAACTAAAAAACAACAAATCACCGGGAACGGATGGATTTAGTGGGGAATACTATAAGATTTTTGTAAATGAGCTTACTCCCATTCTATGCAAAGTATATAATTATGCATTAAACTCAGGAGATCCTCCAAAGTCATGGTCAGAAGCAATTATTGCAGTCTTACAAAAAGAAGGAAAAGACCCCATACAGTGTGCTAGTTATCGCCCGATAAGCCTCCTATGTGTAGACTACAAAATTTTAACTTCTATCCTAGCCACTAGAATTCAGAATTATATAAAGAAACAGATAAAACCAGATCAAACAGGATTCATTATAGGCTGTCAGGGAACAGACAACATAAGAAGAGCACTAAATTTACAGTCAATAGCAGGGAAAGACAGGACACCTTCAATGCTTCTCAGCTTAGACGCTGAGAAAGCATTTGATCGGGTTGATTGGCTATTTCTGGAACAAACACTGTTAGAAATGGGATTTGGTGAAACATTTGCTACCTGGATTAATACAATTTATAAAAATCCTAGATCAAAAGTTAGGGTTAATGGCTGTTGTTCGGATCCGTTTAATGTAGAAAGGGGTGTGAGGCAGGGAGACTCACTGTCACCCATTCTCTTTGCACTTAGTATAGAGCCCTTGGTGGAAGCTATACGTCAAAATGCACAGATCCAAGGAATGGAGGACGAAGGAGGAGCAATCCACAAGATAGCCCTTTTTGCTGATGATATTTTGTTGTTCATAAAAAATCCACTTCTTTCTATTCCCACACTTATGCAATGCCTGCACAAATATGGCTCAGTCTCAGGATACAAAATTAATGTAACAAATCAGAGGCAATGATGATATCAGGGAAATGGCCTACACAGTTAAATGAAAACGTCTCCTTCCGCTGGTCCAGATGGGGATTTAGATACCTGGGAATCACTCTCACTGCAAACTCCATGCAATTATTTGAGGCTAATTATAATAATCTACTTAGACAAATAAAAAATGATATAATTAGATGGGAGGTTCTTCCCCTCTCTCTGCTGGGAAGGGTCGAGACAGTGAGGATGAACCTCCTGCCACGAATGCTGTTTCTGTTCCAATCCTTACCTGTAAGAGTGCCCATCTCTACTTCTAATATGTTGGATAAACTAATTTCTAAATTTATTTGGCAGAGAAAGAGGCCCAGGGTAAGACTTAAGACTCTTCTTCTCCCAAAGGAAAAGGGGGGTCTAGGCCTGCCAAATTTTAAATACTATTATTGGGCTGCACAGTTAAATGCAGTAGTGGCCTGGATTATAAATGATGAGGAAACTGTGTGGGTCCAGATTGAACAGAGTACAGCTAAAGGTATATCCTTATCAATAATGCCTTTCATCAATGTGAAATCTGTTAATAAGGCTAAAATTGAAAATGAATGGATAAAACATACTCTGAAGGTGTGGACAATAGTTAGAAAAAAGTTTGGAGGTCCATTATCTGTGTCGAGAGCCATGCCAATGGTGGGTAACATAGAATTTCCTCCCTCAGTATGGGATAGCGGGTTTGAAAGGTGGGTGGATAAAGGTATTAGAACAATTAACTCACTATTCAATGGAACAGAGTTGAAGTCATTTACCCAGCTTCAGGAGCAGTGTCAACTTCCATCCAATGATCTGTATAGATACTTTCAAATAAGACACTATATTAGAAATCATAAAGAAAGGGAGTTGCTTAGCAAAAACCCAAATGATATAGAAGATTATCTTATTAGTATTGTAGAAAAACACTTCCCAACTAAAAAACATGTTTCTCATATATATAAAAGGCTTATAAATGATACACTGCAAAATACTGAAAGTATAAAGGGAAAATGGGAACTGGAACTAAATGTTATAATTGCAGATAATGTATGGGAAGAGCTGTGTACAAACTGTCATAAAGGACTTAATAGTCAGTTATGGAAAGAATTTGATTGGAAATTAAAAATAAGGTATTTTAATACATCTCTCATAATTTCAACATATGTGAAAGAACCTAATGTCAAACTGTGTTGGAGAAAATGTGGAAAAATTGGAGATCATTCACATATCTTTTGGGACTGCCCAGTAATCCAAGGATTCTGGAAGAGAATCAAGGAAGAAACTGACAAAATCTTACAAGTGAACTCCCCACTGGACCCACTGATATTCCTACTGGGAGCTATACCTAAGGAGACATACAGTTCAGATCAAAGATGCATGTTACGGATACTTTCACTGATTGCTAAGAAAATGATAACTATCAACTGGAAGGAGCCAAAACCACCGACTATAACTCAATGGGTACAGAGACTGTAAAGGGTCTACACAATGGAGCGCATGACTGCAAGTTTACAATTGAAAATGGACACTTTCGAACAAAGGTGGAACTGTGTTACTCTGTATTTGGATGAATGATGAATGAATATGGGTTATGATAAGATGGTTGTGTTTCTCTATGATCGATATTGTACTGCTGTAACTCCCCTTGGTACAAATATCTGCTTTTCATGTGATTCCCCTTTATGGTATCTCCACTGCATTCAATTTGCCTGTATTTTAATTCATATGGTCCTATGTCAGTGAATGTTTTGTTTTGTGGAAATATGAAAACATCTAAATAAAGAGTTAAAAAAAAAAAAGGAAAGAAAAAAATAGCCAAAGCCAGTGTCCTAGGATACATTTTGCATTTTACAAGTAAAACTAGGATGAATCGGTTAACAACACTGCATTTGTCCATAGCAGTACATCGCTTAGCTTCCGTTCCTGTACTCCTTTATGTTTCTCTAAACTGGGGACATGACAACTGTCATTCGCTATAGGTAATGTACTGACTATGGATAAGTACCTCATACAACCCCACTTCAAAAAACACAAAATCACCCTTTATTGTTTTGCATTTCTCTCAAGAATCAAACAATCAATTCATGTTTTTTCTTCATACCTGGACCGAGTCCTGAGGTGCTGTGAACTGGATAGAGAGCGAGTCCTGGATCTTCGGTAATGATGTCTAGAACAAGATCGAGAGTTCCTCCTCGATGAGCAGGAATGTGAATGAAAATAGGAATGTGACCGTGAACAGGAACAGGAACGACAACTCTTCCTCCTATGTCTTTCCTCATCTCCTCTTCCTTTATTGGAGCTGTCCTGTTAGGAAGCAATAAAGAAACAAGTATAAATTATCATTATGTCATTGATGTACGTATATAAGCATAACTGCAGATAGTAGTTGGTGGGGCCTGCAGCTTTCTGGTATAAGGGATCGCTAAATCAAGTCCTCCTCTGATGATCCACAAAGAGTTAAATGTTCTTGTTGAAATAAACAAAAAAAAAACACATATACACACCGCCATAAAGGAGTTCTGGTATAGTTAATTCAATCATTCATTTGGTTAATCTACTTAATTTATTTACCTGTTGGAACCCACAGATGAAGTCGTTCACTGTGGATTTCAAAATGTACTCTAAACTGAACTCAGTTTCCCAGAATTCCCCAGTCTTCACACATAGGTGTAAATTCAGCTTTGAGCTACTATTGGTCAGGGTGACAGACCCCCCTCTGACCAGATAGTCAAACTCCAGCTCCTTCCTTTATTCCCTCTCTTCTCCACCTCTCTCCCCACGGGGCTGCCTGACCTCAAGTTCTCTTCTCCTGGATTTTTCTGGGCCTAACAGCTGCTGAGAGTGGCAAGCTACATTCCCAGCAGGCCCAAAGAACATCTCCTCACTGCAGCAACACGAGGTCCTGCTAGTATTCCAGATCAGTTAGCATCAGCAGCTGTGACGCAAAGCTTGCCAGCTAACTCCACAATCTGAGGAACACCAAGCAAGTTAGCACCGAGCTGCTATCCCTGCAAAGGAAAGGAGCGACCGTTTCCTCCATCTGCTGTCTTTCATCAGATCTTGCACAGCAAGAACAGCATTGTTCAATATTGGAATCTCAACCTCCTCCTACAACCACCAGCACCTTTTCTTCAAAGACTGGTAACGTTGAACTGGGCCGTGATAGCATAGCATAGCACGACTAAGCATAGGACTTTAAACGCTGGTCGATGTAATGCATGTGTGTTCAATCTATGTGTTAGTTCACTGTTTTGGTGTTGTGATCACAGGTCAGGTTATTGGTAGTTTGTTTTGCTACACGGCATATTTGACGTTAGTTGAATTATGCTTCACACAGACTCAGGGTCTTTGCATGCAACTAACCATCTTCTATAACCTGGCATCACATCACACACACACACACACACACACACACACACACACACACACACACACACACACACACACACACACACACACACACACACCTGTATATAGTACATGTTAGTGTGTTTTCATCTTTGTGTTAAATAAAAGACTTTTGAACCTTCATGCTGTCCATTTAATATTGTACAAGAGTGACTGTTGCCAACCTCTACTCTGTCAAGAACTCCAAAATCCTTTGACCATTACAGCTGTTATGGTAATTTTGGTTGTAGTAATTAAGTTAATTATTAATCAGACTTACAAACAGTTTAGTATCTTTTCTGAGACTGATTTGGTGAATTGGCTATCTTTTCCCTTCTTCAAGGGTGGTGCCCCGAGGTGATCTAATGTAAATTGGATCGTATTATTTATCATAATCAATAATTATCATTAATTATTATTGATAGCCAAATTTAACTCAAAACTCCCTATTAATATTGCATGAAGCACTAAATAATGGTGCCTCGTGTGAAGTGAGCAGAACATACCATACAACATATTTTGGAACAAAACAGTATTTTTAACAGAATGATTGTACAACATTTCGAAACAAACATTTCCACATAAGTAGTTGTACTGCACCATTATGTGTACGCCTGGTTAATGACACACAATCAAGACAAAAGGGCTAATAAACAATATACTGTACAGCTTTCAACAATTGTTGATGTGTGGAGCAGCCATCTTAGATTTTGAGCTCAAATTTCCATGTTGGAGTGACAATTTCAGGGGCCTTTCCAGTTGATGGAAAATCGGACTTCTGTGTTCAAATGGAGTGTACCACAAGCCACAACGCTGGAACTAGGGAGGTGGGAACAAAGTTCGGGGCTGTCAAGTACTCAACAACTTTATGGCCCTGGCCCATATTTGTTTCAAGTTGCAGTGAAACACAGAAACTCAATCATTCCTGTCTACTGTAGCGCAGCTGGTATTGTTTTCACCTAGTGTGTCTATCTTTATCTGCCTGGGGACAGATTTTGTCACTGTGATAGCTTCACACTCGTGCAGAATGCAGTCAAGAATCTTTACAGATGTGTAGATTAGATCAAAATGGAGGGTTGAAGAGTAAGAGATGGACTTGGTCCATAGGAGCCTGGACATCTCCTAGTGTAGGGCTGCTCAATTATGGAAAAAATCATAATCAGGATTATTTTGGTCTATATTGAAATCATAATTATTTAAATAATAATTAATTATTATTTAACCGATTATTTTTGAGTTTGGAAACATGATGCATTTATTCAGCATTTCTCTCCAAAAAAAAAACGCTTTGTAACTAAGAACTTTGAAATTTCCCCTTAAAAAAATACACAAAATGTTCAAATCGAAAATAATGTACAAATATGTATCCAACTGTTCTGCAATTTCTATAAAACATTTAATGAATAAAATAAATATACTTAGAAAATCAAATAAGACAAATGACAGGGTGCATATATTTAGCTAAAAAGTATCCAATGGCAGCTGTTATTTTCTTGTGCCTATCTGAATTTGACGGATAAGGAGTCGCATTATACAGTGTGTCTGAGATCGATGTCTGACTCTGCGTTGATGTCGTGGGGGTTGTGGCCTTGTCTTTTGTTTCTTTATTAATTTGTCGTGAGTGACTTTGTGCTTTAGTTTGAGATGTTTGAATAGATTTGTTGTGTTGCCAAATGGCGCAGATATCATCTTGTAGCAAATCTTGCACATTGTGTGGTGCTGCTCCTTGTCGGATTCTTTGAATCCGAAGTGTTCCCATACAAGAGAACTTTTTCTACCCTTTTTGTCGCCCAAACGGCGTATTTGTAAGTTTCATAGGTGCTCCTAGTTATAAAATTTTGTCACACTGTCAACAAAAGTAGTTACAAAATGTGACTAAATGGTTGCAGTCTGGAGCCCTGACTCAGTGTGGGAACATTGCCTCCAGAAAGGCAAAAAAGTCAAACATAAGTTCAAATATATAGGCGTACACGCGATTGCCAATTGGGCCGGTGCTAACAGGCTGGCCTAGCTGGATGCATGAGCAGTGCATGTGTGTGGCATTACATCTTGCTTTTCATGTCTGCGTCCATGTTAACAGGTTAGAGCAGCCACACTGGCTTGCGTGAGTCCTGCTTCTCACGTGCAAGTCAAGCACGGCTGCAGTGGCAAATCTTTCGGTGTTGCGCCTATTTCTTCTGCAACACGCAGTTCACTGCAAAAATAGACCTGAAAATGACCTGTAGACAGTCATATCTACATCATACGAGCATTACACTACAGTTTTAATGTCTGTAGAATAGGTCACAGACATGAAGAGAATAGTTTTTTTTTCCTATGAACTTTTTTTCCTTTCTCTCCCTCTTTCCCTCTCTTTCCCCCTTCCGCTTTCCAGCTCTTTCAACGGGGATAAAGGAAAATCATGTCATCATATTTATTGATAACTATTAAAGGTGAACTCCAAGTGAACAGATAGGGCATGCAGGAGCCATGCTGCAGGAGCGAGGCTGCCTATGTGAATACACACATGCGAGTGAGCAGCAGCAGCTCAACAATATAGCCACCACACACTGCACAAGTTTCCAGTATGGCCAGGCGGTTAGGGCTGCTCCATGTGAATTTCTGACTCAGTCACATGCGATATCGGAATCCTAATAAGATTCCTTTAATATTCTGAAAACCTATAAACCGATAAAAAAGTATCTGCTAATAGTTAATCAGATCCAATATTCATATTTTATTATACTCCCCCTTACTTTTATTTAAAGGAAATACATTTTATCTAAGAACAACTATGTACAGTCACCATTATCAAAACAGCTTGTGTTGACTCTTTCTTTCATTTATGCGTGTGTGTGTTTGTGTGTGTGTGTGTCATTTTTTTTACCTGTTTTGGGATAATATCAGGTAACTCCACTCGTCGACTTGGTGATAAGCTTTGGCCACATTTAATATCCCTCGGTTTTAACACAAACTCTGAGTCGTAATCTGATGAGTTCTCTTCACCTCTCCTTCTTCTCTTCTTCTTCTTCTTCTTCTTTCCCGTTGACTGCCGCTTGTTGCACCTGGACTTACTCTCATTATCCACACCTGAACAAACAGTTCAGCAGCTTTGTGTCAGCATAGCATGTTTTGTACAACAATTAATTACTGTATTTCTATGTATGCAGTAACTGTTATAGGGGGGGCTTCACTGTAGTCGCTGCTGCTTCCCACTGTCATTCTAATAAACCTACAACTTACTCACTCAGCTGAGAAAAGCTCCCTTCACCAGAGAAGGGAGAGGGCAGATCAACTCGCATTGCACCACATACTGCAACTGTCATTTACCTCAAGACTCCACCATGCAGGTCTGCGTCCTGTTACCGTCACAATGCAGCCTCTGGAGCTGATCGCAGTTGTGCTAGACAACAAGCGTTTCATACACAAGTCTTTTTGTGATGGACGCGGTGAGAAGCTGTTTCAAGCTGCACAGTGCAGATCGAGCCAGGCAGGAAGTCAGACAATGGGACAGCATAGTGCATCAAAATAAAAAAAACCTCTGCACACTTGGGATCTACAGCACAACAAATTTGAACTGAACACAATCCGAGCAATTCAACAATATCAGGCAGTCATGATGCTCGGCCTCTGAAATGCTACCAGTGGGGTATGAAGCCGTGTGGAGGACAGAACAAAGACAGAAATCATAGAGACGTGACCGGTGGAATCCAGGCATTAGTTGTGTTCAGCCTCTGAAGCCTGAAACAAAGTGAGGAAGCTAAGAAATATAGTGCATATGCCAATGCTACAATTGACAGAAACACACTAACAGCAGCATGCGGGGGAAAAAAACATCACTGCCACCAGTGTAGCCGAAAATTTCAGTTCACCTCACTAGGTGGGTTTAATACGAAAATGAAAAAAAGATCAATGAAGCAGAATGTGTATTTTCTCAAACATGTCAAAGACATAACTTCGCTAATAACTCTGCTATTAAATCACAATCTTACGATGTAGAGATCTTAGTGGTGAATGACTGTCAGCAATCTGCGATGGCCGATGCCATTGTCTATCAGCCCAACCCTTAGCTGTATAAGCAGTTCATATGATTTAGGGGTCTGGGGAATATGTTGATGTGGGCGGGGAAATTGGTTTGTTAAGGTGTACATCAGCAACAACAAAATAACCACAAACATGTGGCTGCAATTTATATTAAACCAACTTGTTGACACAGCTCTTGTGTCTACAATGTGGTGCTAGAGAATACCAACTAATTATACATGATATTACAGCATATTTTGTAGGGGAGCTATTGAGCCATTTCACCACAACCATGCGTTAGACATAACTTTTCACCAGTTCCGACGTGTGTGCTTTCAAGCATCTATGGACCCTGACAACTGCAAATTATTTGTAAGTAATAACAATTCCTTGCATGCCCATGGAGCCTTTGCACTGACCTACTAATAATTCCTTGTATCCCTTGTAAATAATGTCCTTTAAAATTTCCTGTACAAACAACAACTGATGACAACCATGATGTAACAATGTATCATACTGCAGAAAACCACTATTTTCAAAGTATGGCACAGGTACCGCCAGTGGTATGCGAGCTCCCTCTACTGGCAAAAAAATCCTAGAAATATTTTTTGTAAATGAAATAAGTTTTTAAAACATATAATGCAATCAAAATGCATAGTCATGCACATCACAAGCACATACAACATCCATGACTTATAACAAGCTAAACTCAAACTGTGAAGGCAAGATAACAAGCAGAGGTTTAATGATAGGTGCAAGATCAAATGTGGCTAGAAACAATAACTATCAGGAAAAGAAGTACGGAAAAGGAGGAGAATATTATGAGCAGCTCTGTTGAAACTGAAGTTGACAACAGTGAACCAAGCATGACTGCTGGTGGCTACTTACATAGAAACATTCACAGTACCTGCTAATGTTAGCAGCAAACGGTGCAAAACAGGAGATATGACTCAACATCTGTCATAATGGTGGTAATTGAGAGAGCCTAACATTTTTGAGGTGGTATGCAAGAAACATTTTGAGAAAGCCTGATATAAAACAATGAGAAAGACTTACCTTGATCCATATTCGCCTCTTTTGGTGTTCCTCTTCTATGGAGCAAAGATAAAACCTGAGTTAGGCACAGTTAAAAAGTGGGTATTAATAATATAAAAAAAATGGCAGGTAACCAACTTTTTTGTCTACAATGACTGACAGATTTAAAAATAAACCCAACCACTCACTCACCCGGTTTCACATTGTAAGGCCCATGATGCACTGGGGAACTACCCATTAGAGGTTAGAGCTTCTTGTAGTGTGTCATTTTGATGGAGAGGAATGTAAAAATTCTATTATAACCTATTATTACTATTGTTATTTTATATGACAATGAGACATAGCCTGTTTAATAGTTCTTAATTTTCAAAAAAGTGACATAGGCACCAACCGTGTGTTATTTTTTATGTCATCACAACATGAAGCAGACACATTTTTCCTGGTACTGACAGACAAGGACACTAAAAGACCATGGCCATTGTGCCCAAACAGGCAAGTCTGATTGATGTGATTTTATAGAATTAGAGAATTACAATTAAAAAATAAATAAACCATTTACAAGAAGTCAAACTGTACTCCATTGACCTGCTAGTTGAAGTTATAAACATTGACCCCCGCTTTGACACGAGGGGGATGCGCTGGCCTTTGGTTAGTGAGTAGATAGAGTGCTCATTAAAGAGTCCTAAAACCCGGAAATCAGTTAGGTGGTTTTCGCTTAAATGCCTGATATAAGGTCTGTGGTTACCACAGGCTACGCACATTTACATGTTTTGCTCTATGACATAAAATACATCATGAAATGCCCCATAATTGAATAAAAAGCGCTTACAGGGGTTGCTAACAAGTGCCTAAGTGAGACCACAGAAATTGTCAGAGACATTAAACATCATCATGCTGACCACGGAGACTCATCTACTCACTAGTCCGTCTTTACAGTCATACTTTAGTTGCAAACTATTCTAACTCTACCTTTACAACTTCTAGATTTATCAATTTATAAAAGACTTGTATAGTAATTGTGTGTATAGTACACTTACTGGTGGTGATTTTTAAGTCATGAAACCACAATGTGGCAATTTAATTTAGGCTTCGAAAATCACAAAAGTGGTGCTCATCTGCCAAGATTATCTTACTGAACAAAACATGTAAGTATCATACACTTGCATTTGCCACAGAGCATATTTTCTGCTATAATCAAATATCCAATGGAAAAATCCTGTAGGCTTTTTGTCGACGCTAACTTGACGCAGTTTTGTTAGCCTACAAAACTGTGTCATCCCTACAGCACTCTATAGAGCTGCCTGGCTAAGCTCTTAAGTTTCTGAGTGGAACAAGCAGAAGACTTGCGATTCAGTCTGAGTTGTGCTCTGTCACAAATAACTCAGTAACAGTAACATCAAAAACTCACAGGATTTCGCCAACAAGGTTAGGGAAATAACACTGGACAAACAATAAACAATGGTTTCTTATTTTGTCACATTACTTTTTACATGCATTCCCACTCAAGAAGCGGTAAATATGGTGAGGAAACGCCTGCTACAGGACAGCACTCTGTCCAGCAGAACCAATTTCCACAGAACACATTTGTGTCTGTCTGACGACCACCTACTTCCAGTACAGTGAAGGCTTTTACAGACAGAAACACGGCTGTGCCATGGACTCAACGGTCTCCCAAATAGTGGCCAACCTCTACATGGAAGAAGTGGATAGCAGAGCCTTGATTACCTTCACAGGAACTGCTCCTAAACACTCATTCAGGTATGTGGACAACACCTGGGTCAAAATCAGAACAAGGGAAGTAGAAGCCTTCACAGAACATATAAGTGCTGTGGACAATAACATCAAGTTTACACAGGAAGATGTCAGAGGAGACAGTCTGCCCTTCTTGGACTGTGCAGTACACATTGAAGAAGACAGAAGCCTCAACATTGAGGTGTACAGAAAACCTACACACAGATCAATGCTTGCTGTTTGACTCTCATCACCCACTGCAGCACAAGCTGGGGGTCATCAGAGCCTCAAACCATCAGGCTGAGACCATGCCCACTAAGTCAGAGGGGAAGGAGAAGGAACAGAAGCACATCAGGGGAGTAGGGATGTCTCGAGCCAATCTGCGGGATCGGGATCAGGGCCGATATGGGCATTTTATCACTGATCGGGATCGGCAATTTTGAAAGTGGACCCAAGCCCGATTATTTTTACGTCAGCTGTCGAAAACGGAGCACAAGTTGTGGCAGAACGGAGACGCGCGTAACGTTACTCTGGTAGCCCTGTGGATAAAATGTCTGCAGTGTGGAAATATTTTAAATCAGAAAGTGCAGGCAGTCCAACAGTGACATGTAACATCTGCAATACGACCTTTTCACAAGGGAGTAACAAAAGAGCTGCTTTTAATACTACAAATTTGATATGGCACATAAAAAACAAACACTCAAACGAATACAACAAGTTCACTCAAGCAATACAGGCAAAGGCACCGAAGCAACAAACACTCGTGGATACTCGTGGAAAGAGAAATATCCTCGAGACAGCGACATGGACAAAAATATTACAGAGAAGGGAACTGGATAACCAGCCCATCTCCGTGGTAGAGGATCAGGGTTTAGAAACTGACTTTGTTTACTTGGTTGTTTTTGTTAAAAAAACAAAAAACAAATGAAAACCAATGTTACAATAGGATATGCAGAATAAGACAGAGCCATATGAAAGCATTTACTTTGTTTCAACAAAATAAAAAAACATATTAAGGAACAGCTTGGATGCAGGTGATTATTTTCTTAATGCAGCTGTATTATCTAGGAAAATATTAGTTAGGGCTAAATATCGGATCGGGACTCGGTATCAGCAGCTACTAAATATTAAATGACTCGGATCGGGGTAAAAAATACCTGATCAGGACATCCCTACAGGGGAGCACTTAAAACATGTTGCTTCCCAAACTGGACCTTTGTCAAAACCCTTCTAAAAGATCCAGAGCAGACAAAGAGGAGGAGACGGAAAAACATAACAACATCGTCATTCCTTATTTCGCAGGAATATATGAGGATCTACAGTACACATCATATCCCGGTTCACTTCAAACCTACCAACACACTGAGGCAGAAACTTGTCCATCCTAAGGACAAAACACCCAGGCATAAACAGAGTAATGTAGTTTATGCTGTTCAATGCAGCCAGGACTGCACAGATTTGTACATTGGGGAGACAAAACAACCTCTCCATAAACGAATGGCACAACACAGGAGGACCAACTCCTCAGGTCAAGACTCTGCTGTCCACTTACATCTGAAGGAGGAAAATCATTCCTTTAAGGACAACAAAGTAAATATCTTGTCTAGAGAAGACAGATGGTTTGAAAGAGGAGTGAAAGACTCCGTCTATGTCAAACTGGAACGACCGTCTTTGAACAGAGGAGGTTGCCTAAGACATTACTTTTCACCCACCTACAATGCAGTACTGAGTTCTCTCCCCAGACAGCTTAACAACCATTCACACCTGGGCTCACCTAGCCCTAGCAACCCACATGAAGGCCGGTTGGGTAAACGACCCACAAGTGGCCCTAACAACCTTGAAACTCAGAGCTCACACATGTCCTTAATGACTCTGTAAGGACGCTCCCACAGAGAGTTTAAAAGCCTGCAACTCCCCTTCAGTTACTTCTAGGTTAACCCAAACTTTTGAGCAGTATTGTAATCTACAGAAATTATGTCAACTGTCTACACACACAGTTGGTGTTTGTTCAATAATATGTTTGTAATTTTTTAATCTGACCTCCTGAGTTTCAGGCACACCAGTGTGACCTATGAAAATGTTTAGTCGCACTTGAAGATTTTTGGGACCATGTGTGACCAGTCATATCCTGGAGCCCTGTTTAGGGATCGATACAAAGATTGATACACACAATTGTGTGTATGGGGCAATGGATCCATATTTAGTCCCTAATATCACATATCTGCATTGGCCCAAAAAAAACAGTCTCTACGATATCTGTTTTTCATTTAAATGGATGGATTATTCTAGGCATTTTGAGACGAAGGGTCTTGTTCACTGGTTTCACTGCTGCTAGGAAAATGATTTCTACTCAATGGAAGCCTCATCATTCTCTTAACATCAGAAACTAGATTCCTTTTTGGATGTTATATACATAGGGCTCTCCAGGAATAATTAAACTGCTGTTGTTCTGTTAATGCTTGGTGTACAGCTGCTCTATATATGTATATGTGTCCTATCTCTTATAGTCTGTGTAATGACCCCTTTTAAACTCTGTCTCACTCACATAAACACATTCTTTTTTCCTCGCAACTTATGCCTGGACTACACGAATACAATATATTCCTAAACGCACATTTTTCTGTCCAATTGGGCCTCTCAACCACACGAACACAGCGATTTCACCCACATAAACGGAGATATTTTTAACCGGATAAAGAAGTGGAGAAATAAAAAAATATCCGATTGAGTGGATTCGTGTAGCGATGTTAAACGGAGCTGGTGTTGACGCGATGACGTCAAGCGCCTAGCAACAAGCCGTTCGCACATGCGCATTGAAGCAAAACGCTTGTCAACAACAATGACCAACATGTACCGGGCTATCTATGTGTGCTTTGCACTTTTAGGTCTCATCTCAGCTCTACACATGAACGTAACGTTGTTGCATCAACTGCACTCCACCGGTACGCAAAGGAGTCTGCTGCGCCCAATATTACTGGATAGCCCCAAGCGTCCACGGTTTAAAATCCGCCAGAAACGCCGGTTTTGGGTCAGACCGGGTCGGACCAGCAAATGGTGGGACAATTTCGTGGCAGGGGGTGTGGTTGATGAGGAGTGGAAATTAAACTTTTGCATGTCCAGGGCATCACCCGTTTCTTCGCCATCACTTCTTACCTGAACTGCCGCCGTTTGACTGCTTCTTCTGGACCGTTTGACTGTGCATGCTCATAACGTTCTTCTTCTGTGGTATTTTACATTTTGCTAATCGCCACCTATCGGCCGGGCATGGCATTGCAGGCTTCAGAGGCGATAGTTTTCAGTTTTGCCTCTTCGTATGGACAGAGATATTTCTGTGGTGTGGACAGAGTTTTTTTTTTAAACGAGGACGAAAATATCCGCTTAAAAAAATATCCATATACGTGGCCTTAGAATCAGAATCAGAATCAGAATACTTTATTAATCCCTGGGGGGGAAATTGTTTTTGTTCCAGATGCTCCATGCAAAGTAGAGATAGAAATATAGTATGAATGGAAACGAAATAAAGATAAAGATAAAGATAAAGATAAAGATATAAATACAGGGGCGCTGTTTAGCTCAGTTGGTAGAGCAGGCGTCCCATGTACGGAGGCCCTGTCCTCTCTGCAGCGGCCCTGGGTTCGAGTCCCGGCCTGGGGCCCCTTGCTGCGTGTCACTCCCCCTCTCTCTCTCATCCTATTTCCTGTCTATCTTCAGCTGTTCTATCAATAAAGCCATAAAAAGGCCAAAAAACAAACAAACAAAAAAAGATATAAATACAAAGTAAAGTAGACAATAAAATAATAAAGTAGACAATCTCAAGTTATGTAATCTCAAGTGTACAGTGACCACTCCAAGTATGTACTTATATACAGTGCAATAAAAATATGGTATATGGGAAATATACATATATATACATTTATAAATATATATAGCCATTTGAGTCCGATCATCAGTGGAAGGAGTTGTAAAGTTTAATGGCCACAGGTAGGAATGACTTCCTGTGGCGCTCAGTGATGCATTTGGGAGCAATTAGTCTCTCGCTGAAGGTGCTCCTCTGTTTGACCAGAGCATTGTGGAGAGGGTGAGAGCCATACTGCAGTATCGCCCGCAACTTCGACAGCATCCTCCTGTCTGACACTGTTTTCAAAGTGTCCAGCTCCACCCCCACAATGTCACTGGCCTTCCTGATCAGCTTGTTGAGTCTGTTGGCATCTGCTACTCTCAGCCTGCTGCCCCAGCACACAACAGCAAACAGAATAGCACTGGCAACCACAGACTCATAAAACATCCTCAGCATAGTCCAGCAGATGTTAAAGGAGTGGAGCCTCCTCAGAAAATAGAGGCGGCTCTGTACCTTCTTGTAAAGGACTTCAGTGTTCTTAGTCCAGTCCAGTTTACTGTCAATGTCCACGTTATGCTCCAGGATGGAAACTGGGGTCACTGGTGTCCTGGTTCTCCTCAGATGCACCACCAGCTCTTTGGTCTTTGTTGTGTTGAGCTGCAGGTGGTTCAGCTCACACCATGTGACAAAGTTGTCCACCACAGCCCTGTATTCAGCCTCCTCACCCTGGCTGATACATCCAACAACAGCAGGGTCATCAGAAAACTTCTGAAGATGGCAAGACTCGGTCTGGTAGCTGAAGTCCGTGGTGTAAAGGGTGAAGAGGAAAGGAGAGAGTACAGTCCCTTGTGGGGCCCTGGTGTTGCTGACCACAGCATCTGACACACAGTGCCGCAAGCGCACGTACTGTGGTCGGCCAGTGAGGTAATCCACAATCTAGGACACAAGGGGGGGATCCACCAGCATCGCCGTCGGCTTGTCACCCAGTAGAGCAGGCCTGATGGTATTGAAAGCACTGGAGAAGTCAAAGAACATGACCCTCAAAGTGCTCCCCGGCTTGTCCAGGTAGGCGTAGACACGGTTCAGCAGGTAGATAATGGCATCCTCGACTCCAATCCGGGGCTGGTAGGCGAACTGGAGGGGATCCAGGTACGGCCTGACCATAGGCCTGAGCTGCTCCAGGACGAGTCTCTCAAGGGTCTTCATGATATGTGACGTCAGTGCCACCAGTCGGTAGTCCAAGAAACCACTGGGCTGTGGCGTCTTTGGCACTGGAACGAGGCAGGACGTCTTCCATATCACAGGGACCCTCTGGAGGCTCAGGCTCATGTTGAAAACACGATGAAGCACTCCACAGAGCTGTTCGGTGCAGGCTCTGAGAACCTGTGGGCTGACACCATCAGGGCCTGCAGCCTTACCGGCGGGGGGTTTGCTCAGCTGTCTTCTAACATGAAGCGGTGTAAACAGTGCAGGTCGAGGAGGGGGGGAGTTGGAGTCCATAGTGAGAGGAGGGCAGGTAGCATGGGAGCCAGAGGAGGTGTGAGGAGTGGGGGATGGGTGTGAGGGGCTCAAAAAGTTGAATGGGGTACTATCAGGAGGAGGAGGGGGGGTCAGAAGCTGTGGTGGCTGGAGACAGTCAACAGGAGAGCCAGCAGGGGCCAGGGCTGCAGTATCAAACCTGTTGAAGAACAGATTTAACTCATTGGCCCTAGCCACACTACCATCAGCTCCACTGCTAGTTGGTCTGAAACCGGTGATGGTCCTCATACCTCTGCAGACCTCCCTCATGTTATTCTGCTGGAGTTTCCACTCCAGCTTCCTTCTGTAGCCATCCTTAGCCTCTTTGATCTTGGCATTCAGGTCCCTCTGAATGTCCCTCAGCTCCTCCCTGTTGCCACCTCTGAAAGCCCTCTTCTTCAGGTTGAGTATGGCTTTGATGTCTTTTGTTACCCAAGGCTTGTTGTTTGGGTAACAGCGCACAGTCCTTACTGGGACAATGCCGTCCACACAGAAATTGATGTAGTCAGTAATACACTCAGTAAGCCCATCAATGTCCTCTCCATGTGGCTCACAGAGTACACTCCAGTCAGTCACCTCAAAACAGCCCTGCAGTGCCTCATAGCAGTCCTCTGACCATGTCCTCACTGTCTTTGTGGTCACAGGCAGCCTCTTCACTAGAGGCACATAGCAGTGGCCAGGCCCACCAATTCCTCTCGCCATCCGGAAAACTAGCACCCACTGAGCTGCCGAGTCACAGTTCAGATGGGGAGTTAGCAGGCTCACAGGTAGCAGCTGCAACCAGGTTAATGGCGTCCTGTCCAAATATTGATGTTGTCATGAGGGGAGTCACTGTTTACTGCTTGGTGGACACCGGGTCAATGGTGTCCACAGTCAGAGAGAGCTTCTTTCTGGAGCACTTTGCACCTTGGGGGAGTGATCACCTCCAGTCATGCCATTGGTTGCAGCTCCGGGCTGCTAATGGTCTTGCCATTCCCTACCTTGGTTACCTAGAAATGGATGTCATCCTTTGTGGTAAGAAGATCCCTCGCTGTGGTATTCTGGTGGTGAAGGACCCTGCCAGCGCTGAATCTTCTGTTCCTGGGATTCTTGGGATGAATGTCATTCGCCGCTGCTACAGAGAACTCTTTGGGGCACATGGCCTTTCGTTCTTTGACCTGCCTGCAGTCACACAGTCTCCTGGTCCTGTCATTGAGGCCTTGCAGCAATGTCATCAGCTCACTACTCTGCGCCATGTTCCATCCACCGGTGCTGCCAGGGTTCGAGGCTCCTGAGTGGTGCGAGTCCCTGGTGGTGTCATGAAGGTGGTGGCTAGCACTTGCCCTGAACAGTTCTCCGGTCAGTCTCTGCTTATTGAGCCGCCAGCATCCGGCTTGCCAGCTGGGCTGCTGGCTTCCCCTTGCTTTGTTCAGGCGGTACAAGGTACAGCCTACATCCCTGTGGTCAATGTCAGAACCAATGAAGTCGTCCTTTACCCTCGAACCTGCCTTGGCGCTCTGAGTCCGGCTGAAGTAGTCAGTCTTCCTCCAGGAGTCACGGAGGTTAGGTCCTCTGCCACTGTTTCTTCTCAGGTGGCTGCTGGTTCAGAACAGGGTCAGGTTGAAGCGGTTGACTTGTCTGCATTGGCAGAGCCAGAACAGATGCAGGTCCGGTCCTTGTTGCAGAGGTTTAGTTCGGTCTTCTCTGCCCATGAAGGTGACCTTGGTACGAATCTGGTTTCTCATGACATTCCTCTGCTGGATGATGTTCCGGTTCGGCAGAGATATCGACGCATTCCACCATCTGAGTATGAGGCAGTCAAGACCCACATCAACCAGCTCCTTGAAGCCCAGGTGAAAAGGGAAAGCAGCAGTCCTTACGCTTCCCCGATCGTCTTGGTGCGCAAGAAGGACGGCAGCCTACGTATGTGCGTCAACTACCGCCTGCTTAATACAAAGACACGCAAGGAAGCTTTTCCTTTACCTTGCATCGAGGAGAGTCTTGACGTGCTGTCTGGGGCCCAGTGGTTTTCCACTCTCGATCTGGCGAGCGGTTACAATCAAGTACCAGTCTCAGAACAAGATAAGCAGAAAACCGCCTTTTGCACGCTGTTCGGGCTCTTTGAGTGGAATCGCATGCCGTTCGGGCTGTGCAATGCGCCGAGCACATTTCAGCGCCTCATGCAGAGGATGTTCGGAGACCAGCAGTGTGAATCTCTTCTTTTGTACTTAGACAACATCATTGTGTTCTTGTCTTCAGTTTCCCAGCATGTCCAACAGCTGGAGGTGGTTCTGGATCGGCTCTAGAGGGAAGGTCTTAAGGTCAAGCTTTCAAAATGTTCCTTCTTCCAACGAGAGGTTGGCTACTTGGGTCAAATCATCTCCAACCAGGGTGTTGCCACCAATCCCAAGAAGATCGAGGCCGTAGACAAGTGGCCACGTCCCAGCCAGGTGTCAGATCTGCGTTCATTTTTGGGCTTTGCCAGTTATTACCGGCGTTTCATTGAGGGCTTTGCTAAGCTAGCCAGCCCTTTGCACAAGTTGGTGGCCAAGCTGGCTGGCACGAAGTCCAAGAAGGGGTCCGGACAGGAATTCCAGGCTGCGTGGACCCTGCAGTGTGAAGAGAGCTTTGAGGCTCTCAAGTCTAAGTTGACCTCTACACTGGTGCTTGCATTTGCTGACTTTTCACGCCCTTTCATTTTGGAGACAGACGCCAGCCACAGCAGGCTTGGGGCGGTCCTTTCCCAGGAGGCTGAAGGTGGGATTCGGCCAATAGCATATGCTAGCCGGGGCCTTTGACCAACAGAGCAGAACATGGTCAATTATAGCTTGATGAAATTGGAGTTTCTTGCTTTAAAGTGGGCCATGACCGAGAAATTAGCGAGTACCTTTTGGGGCACAGGTGCATGGTTTTCACGGTTAACAATCCCTTGAGCTATCTCCAGTCGGCCAAGCTAGGTGCAGCTGAACATCGCTGGGCTGCCCAACTTGCAGCATTTGACTTTGAGATCAAGTATCGATCCGGTCGCAGCAACAAAAACGCTGATGCCCTCTCCCGGCAGCCCACCTCCAGCATTAGTTTGGCAGAGCAGGTCTTACCCAGCACCTCTGTCCCTGCTACTCTCCAGTCAGCTCCTCGTCCCAGCTTGGTGTCCGCAACCCAGGCAGTGGTATCGGTCTTTCCCCTTTACTCTTCTCCTGACATCCGTGCTTTGCAGGAGGCTGATCCCCTCCTGAAAGACATCTTGTTGCATTGGAGAAGGCAGATTCAGCCTACACCAGCAGAGAAATGGCAGCTCTCCAAGTTGTCTTTGGCCTTGTTAAAACAATGGGATTGTCTTGTGTAGAAGGAGGGTGTGCTGTACCGCCGGGTCCATCGTCCAGATGGGGGGGAGGAAATTCTCCAGCTTGTCTTGCCATCCATCCTCAAGCATGACCTCAAGGCATCAGGGTGTGGAGCGCACCACCGAGCTTGTGCGACAGCGTTGTTATTGGCCAGGAATGACGTCTGACATCAACCTGTGGGTCCAAAGGTGTGGGCGTTGCCAGGTAGCGAAGGACGCTGGTCCATTAGTTCCACGTCGTACCCCTCGATTAACAGCTGGGCAACACTCAAACGTTTATCATCTTCCTCGGCCTGTGATTCATGAGGACAACGAGGCCATTAGACTAGTAGGGCCTGTGTCAAATGCACAGTCAGCAGTCTTCCATCCTTGGTGCTAGTGTGTTGAGGGCTTTATCCATCGTCGGGGCAACGATGCAAAACTAGGGGGTAGAATGTGGCAGGACGGTCTTTTCTTTTCCATTCCTTCCCCCTCTTCCTTGCTCCATCCACATGAGGTGTGGATCAGCACACTGATTGATGGGCGGCGCTGTGCACTTTTTTTATATTGGTCTGGTCACACCTACGACCCCTCTCTTCTTTTCCGGTTCCACTCGTCCCCCGTGGTGGCTGTGGCACGGCGTGGCAGAGCCGGTGCAGGAGTTTGAGCCTTTGTGGTGTGTCTGTGAGTGTGGTGGAGCCCTGTTTGGCGTGGCGGATCATCTTGACGCACGTTTCCTCTCGTAGCACAACAGTGTGGCAGACTGCTGTCGCCATGGGGCCGAGTTGCCCCGCTGGAAGCCCTCCTGGGTGTGGTTGTGCCTCCTCGTGTTTGGGTCATATATACAGTCATGGAAAAAATTATTAGACCACCCTTGTTTTCTTCAATTTCTTGTTCATTTTAATACCTGGTACCACTAAAGGTATAATACAATGAACACGACAAAAAATGCAGCTGATCACATAATACTTTATGTCCTATTTGACATTCTTAAGCTTAATTGTATTCCCAGGGTATATAAGAGGCCATTTCATGTCATAAGCAGCACTGCACATGCAAAGGCTTAGAGTGGTTTCCTGCTTACATTCAAGCCATAGCACAACTCAGAAGTTGTCAGCTCTCACATAATGCCTAAAACAAAAGAATTATGTGAAGCCACAAAGGCAGCCATCTTGGCACTGCTGGAAATTGGCATGAGTGAGAGACAGGTAGCAAAAAAACTAAAGATCTCCAAGACAGCTGTTCATTACAACAAGAAAAAACAAGCCGAACACGGCACTACCAAATTGCTACCTGGCCGCGGCAGGTAACGTCTCTCTACCCCACGAGATGACCGTGCACTCGTCCGTTCCTGTGTCAGGAATCGTCGTCAGACCTCCAGGGACCTTAAAAATGAGTGGGCACTGTCGAGAAATGTGACTTGTTCGGCAAGGACAGTTCGAAACCGACTTGTTGAAGCTGGTCTGAAGTCACACAGAGCACGGAAGAAGCCCTTCATCAACGAAAGGCACAGGAAGGCCCGGTTACTCTTTGCTAGGGATCACAAGGATTGGACTGTTGATGATTGGGCTGTTGATGAAGGTTCTCTTCAGTGATGAATCCAATTTTGAGTTGATGCCCACTCCAGCTAACTTACTGGTTAGGAGGAGGCCTGGAGAAGCCTACAAACCAGACTGTCTTGCCCCTACAGTAAAACATGGGGGTGGATCAGTGATGATCTGGGGTTGTTTCAGTATGAGTGGAACAGGGCAAATGCAATTGTGTGAAGGGCGAATGAACCAGGTCATGTACAGGGCTACTCTTGAAAACAGTCTTCTTCCATCAGCTGGAAAACTCTTTCCTGCCTCGAATGACTGGATTTTCCAACAAGACAATGCCCCTTGCCACACAGCAAGGTCAGTTAAAGCCTGGATGGAGAACCACAACATTCGCACCATGCCTTGGCCTGCTCAATCACCAGATCTGAATCCAGTTGAAAACCTATGGAAAATCATCAAACTCAAAATGGAGAACCACAAGCCCAAAAACAAAGCAAATTTGTTTGAATTTGTGCAACAGGAATGGGCTGCTGTGACAGCAGAACAATGTCAGAAGCTGGTGGAGAGCATGCCAAGACGCATGGCTTCAGTCATCAAAAACAATGGTTACGCAATCAAGTACTAACTCCTGTGTGTATCATGTGTTTAAAGCAAACAGAAAAGAAAACATGGAATGCTTAAAAGCAGTGTTTTTGGCAGTACAGTGCCATAGCTATTGATGTAAGAACTTAAGTGATTTTGGTTACTATCAAGAAAACCATGGAAAATGGCTAGATATCAGCTCTTAAATTAAACTCTTACGAGCTATTTTTGTTGTTATCATTATATTTGTCCAAACAAATGTACCTTTAGTTGAACCAGGCATTAAAATGAACAAGAAATTGAAGAAAACAAGGGTGGTCTAATAATTTTTTCCATGACTGTATATATATATATCTGTGTGTGTGTGTGTACATATATATATATATAAATATTTGGTTATTTTTCATAATATTTTATTGTTGATTTTGGTGTGCGTGTGTGTGTGTGAGATACCAGTCAGACTGTGAGGCCATTTTAATTCTCCCTCTCTCCTTGTGGACAGGTGCTGTGAGCCCAGAGCGACCCAATCCCTGGTGGCGGGTTCTTCACTTTATGGCAAGCCCAGCCCTGTCCATCCCCCCTTTTGGCCCAGTGTTTATTAATGTGAGACGGCCTGGTAAATCTTGAAACTTTAAAAACAAAATTGTACAATAAAAGTATTTATATATTTTGAACACTGTCTCCTGCCCAGTGGTGATTCATGAGCCTGCGTGATCTTATAGCCTCCCTGAAAAGCAGTAACTACTTCCTGGGGCGAAATTCCCCAGGTGGCGTTGTTCGGCAACACTCATCCCTAGCCTCCATCCCGCCACATAACGTTATAATATGTTGCGCTATCACACACACACACACATATATATATATATATATATATATATATATATGTAGAAAACCAGTCAGTATCTGGTGTGACCTCCATTTGCCACATAGAGTTGATCAGGTTGTTGATTGTGGCCTGTGGAATGTTGGTCCACTCCTCTTCAATGGCTGTGCGAAGTTGCTGGATATTGGCAGGAACTGGAACACGCTGTCGTATACAACGATGCAGAGCATCCCAAACATGCTCAATGGGTGACATGTCCGGTGAGTACGCTGGCCATCAAGAACTGGGATGTTTTCAGCTTCCAAGAATTGTGTACAGATCCTTGCAACATGGGGCTGTGGATGAATGGCACAACAATGGGCCTCAGGATCTCGTCACGGTATCTCAGTGCATTCACAATGCCATCAATAAAATGCACCTGTGTTCGTTGTCCATAACATACGCCTGCCCATACCATAACCCCACCGCCACCCTGGGCCACTCAATCCACAACGTTGACATCAGCAAACTGCTCACCCACACGACGCCACACACACTGTCTGCCATCTGCCCTGAACAGTGAAAACCGGGATTCGTCCATGAAGAGAACACCTCTCCAACGTGCCAGACGCCATCGAATGTGAGCATTACGACGACGAACTGCAGTCAGGTGCAGATGAGCTTCCCTGAGACGGTTCCTGACAGTTTGTGCAGAAATTCTTTGGTTATGCAAACCGATTGTTGCAGCAGCTGTCCGGGTGGCTGGTCTCAGACGATCTTGGAGGTGAACATGCTAGATGTGGAGGTCCTGGGCTGGTGTGGTTACACGTGGTCTGTGGTTGTGAGACCGGTTGGATGTACTGCCAAATTGTCTGAAATGTCTTTGGAGACGGCTTATGGTAGAGAAATTAACATTCAATTCAAGGGCAACAGCTCTGGTGGGCAAATGGTGGTCACACCAGATACTGACTGGTTTTCTGACCCCCCAGACCCCCCCAATAAAGCAAAACTGCACATTTCAGAGTGGCCTTTTATTGTGGCCAGCCTAAGGCACACCTGTGCAATATTCATGCTGTCTGATAAGCATCTTGATATGCCACACCTGTGAGGTGGGATGGATTATCTCGGCAAAGGAGAAGTGCCCACTAACACAGATTTAGACAGATTTGTGAACAATATTTAAATATATATATATATATATATATACATATATATACATATAAATATATACATATATATATATATATATATATATATATATATATATATATATATATATATAGTTTTTTTGTTTGTTTTCCCTTTTCATAATCTTGCACTAGAGGGAGCAGGGCACTGGAGGGGCGCAGTGCTTTAACTATTCTGCAGAGCTTAACTGATATAAAACACTTTGAACCAATAAATAAATAAACCATAAAATCGGCAAGATAAATGGCTCCATTTATATCACATTTACCAAAGGTGCTTTACAATCTACCTCTCATTCATCCATTCAGCCACAGCAAAGTCGTTAGCATTCAACAACCATCTTTTCAAATATCAATAGTCAGTACAATCATCAATTGGCACAAGACAAAAAATTGGTAAAACAAACTCTGATGGAATGCAACTCACTCCTGATAAGCACTGTGGTGGGTAGCAACAAAGCGTGTGTGTGTGTGTGTGTGTGTGTGTGCAGATTCTATACTCTGCAAAAACTGTGCAGGCTCCTGTTTTGCTTTACAGTGTGTATGTGTGTGTAAATGGGCTACAACTGTCGTTTGTGTTTGTATAAGAATCTGGAGAAGTACCAGAGGTAGACATTCGCCATTACTGCTGTGGTGTCTCCCTACAATATCATCTAGTTTGAATGCAAGCAGTGAACTAAGAGGTGAACTAAGAGGTGAACAATTTTTACTCTCTATGAAGCGTTACTTTTGATAACAATGTCTAGGAAATCTGGAATAACATGTGCAGTGGTCAGCTACTTCAACAAACTTAAACTTTGGCCATTCATGCCATTCCTTAATGAAGAGTGCCCCCTGCCTGAGACCATTCACATTGCACAGATTCCCTTGGTTGTTCAGAGGACCAAGACGTTCAACAAAAGTGAATTAAAAATTAGATCGATACTCGATTTTTGGGCCTAATGCTGATACCGATATTAGGAAGTATAAAATTCTGATATCAATATGTCCGCTGATATACACACATTTTTGCAATGATCTCTCAAATGTGATTATCAAACATTTGTGAAAAAAGGCATGTAAGTAAAGTAGGATATTTTAGAGTTTAACTATAAACTGAATTGTCAAAAATAAATCAAAATAAAACCAGTGTACAGTAAATTTACTAGGAATTTAATAGTTGTAAATAATCCCAAGCATCTTTTTCTATATTATCATCTCTAAAGAAAAAACAAGTTTTCATATTTGTACATATCATATACGCAGATACTGATATATGTAATGTAAAACAAAACGTACATGCAGACGGCAAGGTAACACGGCACTTGTAAGGCAAGTGCACCCAGCATAAGGTTAATAAAACACAAAAGATAGACATCTGCCACTGCCATTTTATGTTCTCATTGGCAGTCAAGCAAGTAAATATTGTCCGATACCAGTTTCCAGCTGATAAATCGGTGCATCCCTGGTATGCATACATGCAAAGTACCTGTATATAAAAAATAAATACTGTCTATTAAATTTAGACTATTGCAACAGAATTACAAATGTTTTTTTCTTTTTTAAAATGAACACAACGAACATGGCAGCAGCAGCACTCACTTCGATCTTTTGCCTCCCCTCAATTTACTATGATTCATTTGAACAGAGAGGAGTTTAATCTGTTAATTTATTGTGGATACATTACCACGAGTGATACTATTTTAACACCACTGACAACCATGCACCATTCAAGTTTCACCTTGGCAGATGTTTGGTTCCTCCCTCCAATTCCACCTCCGACTCGGAATTACTCTCCTTCTCTCGGTTCCTCCTCTTCTTCTTACTTTTGTGTTTTTTGTGCTTCTTTTGTTTCTTTTGTGAACTACAGCTCCTTAAATCTTCTGGCTTATTTGTCTCTGAAGTGGCTTCCTCTGCTCCAACCACTTTACTGCCAGCACCAAGTCCTTCAGAAGCACTGAGGGAGACACAGGACAAAAGAATTATTACTATTTATTTGTCATTTGTTATTTTCATTTGTTATCTTTACTGCCCAGCACAGCTTAAGGAATGCTTTCTAAGGTTCCATCACAGGAAACCTGGGCTTGAAAGTGGAAATGAATTCAGAGGACTGACAAGTATAATTAGTATAAAGAGTATAAAGCGTTGTTTGCACCAAGCAGTTCAGTTCTGCTCAGTTCAATCTGTTACATGTAAGAATGGTTATTTTTGTGTTTACATTGACAAAAGTTGTGGATGGTATCAAGTTTTTACGTTACCCTTCTGTTGAGGTACCTAGCACACTAATATGACACTAAAGGAGTTAAAGCACTGCAGACTACTGATTATTCAATCAAAACAAACCAGTCATGTCATCATCTGTGCTTCTGTTTTTTTCAGCAGTCTTTTGTCTTGCTACCCAGAACTTTTTCTCACGCAACACTTGTTTCCTTGTCCTAATAAACAACCACAAGGTAAGAGTACACATAACATGTGTGCAAGTGTGTGGTCCAGCAAGAGAGAGCTGCAGAAAAGAAATGTGAATGCGAGCAGAGCCAAGGGAAAAAGGCTAGCAGTTTATATGCTGTCAATCAGTGATGTACAGTGTAGGTCACAGTGTGTCGGTTAATAAGTGCAGCATTTTCATAACAGTTCAGTACAAATTTTCACTGTGTTTCCCAACTGCAGGATAAAGTGAAAGGGGTTTCACCAGAAGCCCGGCCAGCCCGACCACCTCGCCTACATTTATGAGTACTGTCCGTGGAAGCAGTGTTTTCCACACATTGTGGTGGGCATTGTTGCAATGTAATTCGGTACCATGTTGATTTTGATAGTTTTGATAGAGGGTGCTTCGATTGATCACACACCGATCGTTATCTGCTAATATCCATTCTAAAATCTCTGATCGATTGTCTCTATAAGGCTAAATTCAGACCAAATCAGGTGGTACAGTAGTGTGGGAGTGTCGCTCCAGGGTCCAAGTGTGTGGCGCGTTGGGAAGCCCCCGCTGATCATTTTGCCAAAAGACCAAGCTGCTATGTTGTTATGCTACAAGCATGCTGGTCCTACTTGCAATCGTTCGTCCACATCGACGTATTAAAAATAATAGTAAACAAACAGGATGCCAGGCAGATTATTACTGTGAGTTTTAAACTGGGGCACAAGACCAAACCAAGTGATCACAAGTGAAGCACTGCCACAACCAAAACAGACTACCCTCATTAAAATGAATGGGAAGACCTGCATTTTCGCCAAACCACCTTATTCGATCTGAATTTGGCCTTAAGCCCGATCAGAAGACCCAATCAGATAAACACACAAGACAGTGGCTCAACTGCCCCACGGTAGGACTCTGCTGCTCTCTCTTCTGGCCAATATCAGTACGGATTTTTGATGCCCTCTTGGTTTAACCGGTACAACATATTTGCAAGGTCCAGCCAGCAAGCCTTTTTGACTGAGGGTAAAGATGGACCAGTACTGTGGAACACTTCTCATAACGTTAGGTCTTGCCTTGAGTAGCCAGCCAGTGATTGTAAAGAGCACTGACACAGTGCTGTAGAGAGAGAGATAATAACTATAGTAACAGCATGAGAACACAGGCTCTTATGTTGTCAGAAGTTGCTTAATTTATCATTTGGGATTGTCTGTTCATAATAAGTACATTTTCTGTAATCCCAGAGTGGGGAGACGACGGAATGCCCTGCAGCATGAGAGCACTTCTATGTCCAGTTATTTATCTAATTAATTATTTTTTTCATGCAAAATATAAACAGGCTTCCACTCATGTTAAATCAAAGGAAAAAAATCAAAAATCAATCAAAAAAAACATGTGGGTAGATTTTAGGGCATGTCAAAATTTTGTTTCACATATGTACCCATATAGCAAAATTGTTGTAGCTCAGATCTGGCACAACATCAGACACATTCATCTGGCCTGCATACCTATTGCAACCAGAATTACATATTATGACTAGCGTACAACAATTTGCCCCAAAACACAATCATTTTATAATAATTTTCCTTTCTGGCAATACTGGTCCGTGCTTGAAACGCAAAAAAGATCTGAACAGGACTCTGTATGGGTTCAAGGGGTAATGTCACCATACAAAAAGTGCTGCAAGTGAGACTATCAAGTTATCTCAATAAAACTGTTGAGTAAAACCCCAAACAGACTGAGACATTATGGTACATTTCCAGATTTGACAGGCTTGTAGGTCTTATAAAGCAAAGCCTGGAACTATTTTCTCATAGGAATGGGGAATTGATGGTGCACCAACACAACTTTTTTAATATTTACTTTTTAAGTTTATTATATCTGGCTATTCCTCAGGACGTACCAATTTATCTGAAGGAGAAAATAACGTTACTTTATTGCAAGAATGCCTGGTGACTTGTAAAATCTCAGAAGCATAACGTCACTCGAGTCGTTCTGTATGCATTATCTTCTCTGAAAGTGAGCAGAGATATAATCATTCTAGCGAGGGGAAAATACATAAAACTGATATATAATTATATATAATGGCGACAGTGACAGCCATGCATGCCCACAGTAAGTTAACCAGTAAGCCTGCCTGTATTCTACTTTATCTATCAAATTAAATACAAACAGCACTGCTTTACCCACTTTACAAATGATCCTACTTTAAACTGGAGCTTTATTTACAACTCGCAAGCCCTACTAATAACATCGTAACCAGTTGTGTCCCAACGTTTGAATGTGTAAATATAGCGTACACATAACTACAGCGGGAACCGGCCACTGAAGATGGAAAACTATTATGTTTGTTCGGTTCTATTTACTAGCCAGCTAACTGTATTCAACTATCAATGGGACGAATACACAACACAACAGTTACGTACGCTTTGTCTTCATTCTGGTCTTCAATTTCTCTTATTTTATTCAATATAAAGTCTTGGAAAATTTGCTCTATGTTGGCCGCCATGTTTGAGTGTGTATCTAATTGCAAGTCCGGGTAGGAACTGTTTTATCTCCCCCATGTTCCGGATGTTGATGTGTGGAACACACTGCCTGCTTGTGCAGTGAACGACTGCGGCTCAAAATCGTGTGTGTCCACACAGGCAGCGTTGCTGCTGCAGGCCATATCTTTTTTGCCTTCCATAACTATCTATAAATGTGATGATTTGATTTTCCTTTCTGTGGTGTGTTTTTTCCCATGTTGAAAAGGAGAGAAAGCTGGGGGAGGGCAACTTCGGAGGCGGATATTCTGGTATAATTTTCCATTGGCTGAATTTTGTTTTCTTAAATTTTGATTGGGTGGGCAAGATGCACATTTGGGTGGGCTTAGAAGATCCCTTCCCCCTGCTAATGCTGACCCAGTTGCTATCCAACGTTGTGAGTGTGACGGGTTGTGATGTGACAGGAAGGAGTTACTCATCACAGAGTAATTCAACTCCAGGTGGATCGTTTGTGCAGTGATCGATTGTGCAGTGATCTGTTGGTAATGCCTCGGGGCTCCGGTAGAGGGAAATGCGCTCTGCTCCTTCAGATGAGTGAATGCAAGAGCTGCGTGTGTTACTCCTCATTTCTCTCTCACCACTATTCCCCCTGTTAAAGGGTACAACATAAGCAACACCTGAGACACGAGACACAAATTAGCATTCACTTGGAAATATGCCTCTTGACACCCATTGAATGCAATTCCAATATTCTCTCTCCTTTCAGCTCTGTTTTGGTCTCCATCAACTCCTGAGGAAAATATCTGCCTCATAAGTTAATAAATGCTCCATTGGGCTGGATGTAAATCTGTGGATTTAGGCGATTCGAGGGGGATTATATTAGCAGCTGGAACTGGGTGACACACTCCTACACAAGCGCAGTCTGTATGCTCCACAGATCCTGGTGTACTGTGGCTGTTCAGAGCCACTGCTGGTCCTTAAACGGGAAGGACATGCTGGGTGATGTCCCAGATCCAGATGCTCCAGGCCTGGAGCTGCTGCAGAAGAAAAGAGGTGTGCTGGCCATGGTCAAGATTGTCAGTCAAAACCCTGGGGAGATGAGACAAACTTTGATTTATGTAACTATGGTTATTCATCTTTATCTCTGTGTTAGAAATGTGGATTGCAATAAACAGGCATGGTTTGATCAGATTTTATTGTTATTTGACAGACAACATGAGCCAACAACCTACCAAACACATTTTTATTCAAATGTGCCTAAAGCCTGAATGGTGCATACAGATACATGACATCATACTATTCCACCTGAGCACCAGTAAGAAAAGGATGGAAAATATTTCTAGAGGTTCACAGTCAAACAGTGTTGCAGCATTCTCCTTAACAATTGAAGTAGACGGGGACTAAAATGTTAAAATGTTCTATAAAGGAAGCAGTTACCTAAACAACTTGATAATATCAGCTCAAAACCTTTGATCAGCTTCTCCTGTTACTATCTGTTGCCATCACAGAATGCTATGAAGCCATTAAAAGAAAGGAAGAAATATGTATAGCTTTTTTGCCCCATCTGTGTTCAGGTGAGTGTGGTTGCCTTGGCGCCCCTCACTAACCTGCAGTACAGCTGGACCCTAACTTCCCTAAGAAGCTTTCTCATATGATTCAGACCCCTCAGCAGCCAGGGGGAAAACCATACTGTGTGGAGAGTTTAACTTTGTGGCTGACCCTGAGACTGCCTATGTTCAGTTGAACCGCTAAACCTGTCCCACCTACATCACCCCCTGGGAGTTCAGCTGCAGGAACAGCCTGCCATGGGTGAGGATGAACACACAGCTTGAGGATTGTTCAGCCTACATTATTGTAACAAAGTCTAGTTTGTGTTTAACAGACTTGTCAGATTTACTTGATGTCCAGTAGTGATTAGTCATCTGAACCCCAATGGATTTCTGCTGGTGCTAGTAGTTTTAGAACCGCGATTAAGTTGCACAGAATTTTCATTAGGTTTGTATGTCCTTCCTAAATTCTTTGTAACAACTAGCTAGATTTAAATCAGAGATTTAGCCTACAAAATCAGGTTGCACCAGCACTTAAACATATAGCAAGAAGTTTTTAACTGGTTATGAAAAAGTCTCAATGTAAAACTGATGCCTACACAAGCAAACAAGAAGACCAGCTATTTTTGTCCCGCTTTTGTCCACAGAGGCTGACAGAATAAACAAAAAACTCAAAGTTCCTTGTAGCTGCTTTAAGGAATGTCATAGCTAAGACTTACGTGTTAATGTAGATGTGTAAATGTGTAAATAAATAGGAAACATGTGTAGTACTGTCCAGTGAAAGGCCAGCAGCTATAGGCTAAAGATGTCTTTACAGACAGCTGCAAGCTGTAACTTAGCGTACAGAAACAACAATTGTATCATTTTCAAGCAATATATAAAACTTAACAGGCTTTGTTTTATTGATTAATTGACCTTGATTGACCCCTTCACACTGACCTTTTTGATGTTTCTCCTGGTCTTGTTGGGTTCACTCATCCTCCGGAGCCGCTATTTGCTGCAAGAGTGTCTCTAGGCTCATTACGTGGAACAAACAGGCAGTCAAGTCATATTTTCTTTGTTTTGTTTTTTTAAATATCATGAAAATAGTACAGTGGACTATTTATAGTGATGATGTCGTACCGTGAGGTTTTGGTACCAAAATTATATTCATATATTTGTAACCATATGTAACCATTTGTAAGTACATCAATTTACACTTACATGTCATATACCCTTTATACTCACAATAGAACTTCACTGTAATATACTGTGAAACATTGCGCAGATTGTACCTTTTCTTAAAATAGACAAACATCAGGAAGTAGTAGGCAATGTTCTCTTAAAATTAAACCAAACTGATCTTATGTTTACAATGCATTAATGTGCTTAACAGGACCAGCCTAAAGCTTTGTGTGACCCTTACTATTTATAACTCAAATTAATTTATAACTTAAATCATTAAAATCACAGTTGATTATTAGTTGGTTATTTTACAGTCATATTACTTTATTTTTATATCATACTAATATATTTATTGTTGTTTATTTGTACATTTCAAGGAAACCATAACACAACACATCCTGTACATTGTTCATGTGTGGAATCAATAAAGAAGGATAACGGAACTCTCTGGAGTAGCTGCAATTCTTCTAACCAAAAACTAAGGCCAGACTGTGTATGGCAGCATCCAAAATACAATATATTCTACAATAGGTCTTCTGAAAATGTGACCAAATCTGCTTGGTCAGAAACATATATACAGTAATTCTAATATTTGGTTAAATGTCAATGTCACCTCAATTAGGTGCTTTTGATAGTTATCTACAAGCTTCTGCTAGTCTCCTGGCTGAATTCTTCACCACTCCTCTTGACAGAATCGGTGAAGTTAGCCAACTAAACTAAATATGTTGGCTTCCTGGCACAGACTTGTTTCTTCAGCACAGTCCACATGTTCTCAATGGGGTCAAGTCAGGCTATTCCAAAACCACCTGATTTAGCCATTCCTTTACCAAACACCCAACTGCACCCAAGAGCCAATCTTCTGGCTAATGATTTTAGGTTCACCTGAAGAATTTGGAGATAATCCTCCTTCTTCATTATTCCATTTACTTTCTTTAGAGCAGCAGATCCACTGGCAGCAAAACAGCCCCACAGCATAATACTACTACCACCATGCTTGATAGTAGATATGGTGTTCTTGGGGTTAAAGGTCTCACCTTCTTGCCTCCAAACAAATTGCTGGTTATTGTGGCCAAACAACTAAATTTTTGTTTCATCTGAACACAGAGTTTTCCTCCAGAAGGTTTTTTCTTTGCACACGTGACCAGCAGAAAACTTCTGTCACATTTTAAGGTACTGCGTCTGGAGCAAGGACTTCTTTCTTGCACGGCAACATCTCAGCCCATGGCTATAAAACATGCTCAACTGTGGACACTGGTACCTGTTTTCCAGCAGCTTCTAACTCATTGCAGAGATGCTTTTTTGGTGGTTTTTGATTGACTCTTGACCATCCTGACCAACTTTCTCTCAGCAGCTTCTCTGCTTTGAAATGGCTCCAAGTGACTTTCCTGACTTGTTCAAATCAATAATGTGCTCTCTCAGATCAATGCTGAGCTCTTTAGACTTTCTCATTGTAGTGTTTGTGGCTGAGTCTAGTGGCTGTATCAAACAAGCCCCATTAAAATGGGCCCAGAAAAGTCACCAGCTGTTATCAATCAGAATCACTCAGAAGAAGTTAAGAGGCCATGCTACGAAGTAGTTTCTATAATCCCGAAAATTGGTCATTCAATTTGTTGTATGTATATTTTTGACCAAGGAATGTTGAACATGAATGACAAAGTAGTATGCGTTCCACTGATTCCATCACAGGAAACTAGAGCTGTAGAAATCATAGTTCGGGCAGACGTGGACAAACAAAGCGGTAAGAAGTTGGGTGGTGGACTTGCTGTCTTTGCTAACTCCAAATGATGCAACCCGGGCCATGTTACTATGAAGGCAATAACATGCACGCCAGATGTCGAACTGTTAGCTGTGGGACTAAGGCCATACTATCTGCCCCTGGAGTTTTCGGCAGCCATTGTTGTTATTGTTTACACTCCGCCATCGGCAGTGGCGGCGCGTGCTTGTGACGTCATTCACTCCACCGTTGCAGACCTGCAGACACGGCATCCCAATGCTCTCGTCATAGTAAATGGAGATTTTAATCAAGTTAACATTTCAAAGACACTGACTAACTTCACCCAGTATGTGACCTGCAACACCGGAGGGGATAAGACCTTGGACTTACTGTATGCCAATGTTAAGGAGGCATACAGTAAGCCTGATTCAGCTCACTCCTACATACAAGCCTCTTGTTAAGAGACAGCCCATCGCCACCAGGACTGTGCAGCAGTGATCTGTGGAGGCTGAGGGGGCCATGATGGAGTGTAACAGGACTGGGAGATGTTTCAGGAGGACTAGGGTCTCACTCAGTGTGTCAGTTCTGTGAGGAGAGTGTTGTCCCCAACTGCTTCCCCAACAGCAAACCATGGATCAACAGGGACATCAAAGCCCTGTTGAACCAGAAGAGGAGAGCTTTCATGGCAGGGGACAATGTGGATGCAGAGGAGGAAATTCAGAAAGAGCTGAGGAGGGCTAAAATGTACAATTATGGCTGATGGTTCTTATGGGAATATGAAAATTGTCAACACAGAACGCACACGGGGTGAACTGAAGTGGGAGCTTCAATGCAAGTCCTTCCAAAATATAATCTCTCCACCATTCTCTATTCTCCGAATGTTTTCAGAATTCTCATCAAATGTGTTGCAACTGGATGGATCTCTTTTTTCACATCATATTGTATCTTAATGTTCCACTGTTTTTTGAGTTCTCTTGATGTTTAACTACATATCCAAACGAACAAATCAATCACACCCTTTGTCTGACATAAAAAAACAATTCTCACTTGTGTTCTTTTACCTGTATTTGATGGCTAAACCATGTTTATTTAATAGTATTATATTTCATTTAAGTAAATTCAAGCCTTTTCACCTATTGATGGGCGAATTTGGAAAGCAGCTATGCAGGTTTCAACCATAGTTTCATCATGTAGCAGACAGACCACAACGTGTTCACCATCTAAAAACACCACCTAATCTCACTACTGTTTAATCTGATGTTCCCCAGAGATCACTGTTTGGTCCGCCAATATGACGCCTCGGAGGGTACACTTTTAGCCACCTCCATTGCTATGTAAATCCAAGTCAGCAATTGCGTGACATGGGCAGAGGTGTCGATGACGTGCACTGTTGTGCAACCCACAGCCGGGAGTTTTAAAAGCAGGAAACAGCTGATCACAGCAGTCAGTTCATCACTTCATCCGCGGACGTCAAGATGAGCAACTGGAAAGCCGCTGAGATCCGGAAGATGCTAACCATTACAGCCGAGAGAATCGTCAATAACCAGATCACTCGTAACTGTTCACGCCCGACCTCGTGCTTCACGTCACATCACATGTTTACGCCTACCCCAGTGGCGGCTTTTTTGAAAAGGAGGAATATTACAACTCCGTTTCACATAGACAAGGCGGCAGATTGCAGCCTTTACCTGGCTACACATGTGGCGCATTTTCTAACTAAAAGGGGCTAATGATAGCATTATGGTCACATGTTAGCGACCTGTAAAAATGCCTTAGATTTTCACTGGTATGCACAGAATGGTCACACACAGTTGTGGTCAAAAGTTTACATACACTAGTAAAGAAAATGAACTGCATCGTTCATGTCCCTGTTGAACCAGAAGAGGAGAGCTTTCATGGCAGGGGACAATGTGGATGCAGAGAAGGAAATTCAGAAAGAGCTGAGGAGGGAACTGTGGAGGGCTAAAGCCTGTTAGAAGACGGGACGCCCCAGTGCTCGAAACGACTTCAGACCTGTGGCTCTAACGTCACATGTCATGAAAACCTTTGAGAGGCTGGTCCTGCAGCATCTCAGGCCCCTGGTGCGCGACTGCCTGGACCCACTGCAGTTTGCATACCAGACTGACATCGGTGTGGAGGATGCCATCATCTACCTGCTTCACAGAGGAGACTTGGAGAGGCCACAAAGCATGGTAAGGATCATGTTCTTTGACTTCTCTAGTGCTTTCGACACGGTCCAGCCACTCCGGCTGGCTGAGAAGCTCTCAGTGATGCAGTTGATGTTGATCAGGACCTGTTGGCATAGATTACAGACTACCTCACGGACAGGCTGCAGTATGTCAGGCTGCGACACTGGAACACCCCAGGGAACTGTTCTTTCACCGTTTTTGTTCATCCTCTACACCTCTGACTCCTGCTACAACTCCCGGACATTCCACCTGCACAAGTTCTCTGACGAATCCTCCATTGTTGGATGTATCATAGACAATAAGGAGGCGGAATACAGGGAACTAATCGAGAACTTTGTAGGATGGTGTGGCAGAAACCACCTTCAGCTCAACATCGGGAAAACCAAGGAGCCGGTGGTCGAGTTCCGGTGCAGGAAGAGCCCCCCAACACCTGCTTCCATCAGGTGGAGATGGTGGACACCTACAGGTTCCTCGGGGTGCATCTGAACAATAAACTGGACTGGTCAAACAACACTGAGGCCCTCTACAGGAAGGGACAGAGCAGGCTGTTCTTTCCGATAAAGCTCAGGTCTTTCAATGTGTGCACTAGGCTACCATGTTCTATGTTCTACCAGTTTGTGGTAGCCAGTATTCTTTGCAGCAGTGTGCTGGGGAGGTGGCATCGGGGGCAGTGGTGCCATCAAGCTGAACAAACTGGTGAGGAAAGCCAGCTCTGTGGTAGGGATGAAACTGGACAGTGTGGAGGCAGTGACAGAGGGGAGGATGAGAGGAAAGCTGCAAGCTATAATGGACAATCCCTCTCACCCTCTCTACGCCAAGCTGAGGCAACTCAGGAGCACATTCAGCCACAGACTCATCCAACCACGTGCCTCAAAGCGCTTTGGGGGCTCTTTCATTCCATCAGCGATCAGACTACACAACACCACCACCACAGGTCCCAACACCTCCTTTCTCCACTGATTAAGGACTCAACCATACACTTCAGTGTCACTTAAAGACTGATTGTTTTTTTTTCTGTTGTTATTTATTATCTCAGGAACCCTGTACTTTGCACATTTGCACAGGCACATTTATTATACGTTTATTATATATTGCACACGTCATGTACAATTACTGTATATAGTATGTTTATCTTTATTCTAATAGTTTTTATTATATTTTTATTCAAATTGTTATTTTATTCTTTCCAATATCTCTTTATTATTGTCAATATTTTTTGAGACTTACACTTGTGCTTCTACTTATTTCCCTCTGTACTGCTGTGTTACCTGTGAATTTCTCCCAAGGGGATCAATAAAGGAAAATCTTATCTTATCTCTTATCTTATTGGAACTGATGACTGCCTTGATATACAGGTGCAACTCAAAAAATAGAATATCATGGAAATGTAAAAGATTTTTCCGCACCCCCGCCCACACCTCTCTGGGGTTGTTCTGCTGCAGCTTCCCCTCTGTCCTGTTCTTCTAACAGGCTTTAGCCCTCCGCAGTTCCCTCCTCAGCTCTTTCTGAATTTCCTTCTCTGCATCCACATTGTCCCCTGCCATGAAAGCTCTCCTCTTCTGGTTCAACAGGGACATGAACGATGCAGTTCATTTTCTTTACTAGTGTATATAAACTTTTGACCACAACTGTGTGTGACCATTCTGTGCATACCAGTGAAAATCTAAGGCATTTTTACAGGTCGCTAACATGTGACCATAATGCTATCATTAGCCCCTTTTAGTTAGAAAATGCGCCACATGTGTAGCCAGGTAAAGGCTGCAATCTGCCGCCTTGTCTATGTGAAACGGAGTTGTAATATTCCTCCTTTTCAAAAAAGCCGCCACTGGGGTAGGCGTAAACATGTGATGTGACTTGAAGCACGAGGTCGGGCGTGAACAGTTACGAGTGATCTGGTTATTGACGATTCTCTGTGAAAATCTAAGGCATTTTTACAGGTCGCTAACATGTGACCATAATGCTATCACTAAAAAATGCAGTGGACCAAACAGTGATCCCTGCGGAACATCAGATTAAACAGTAGTGAGATTAGGTGGTGTTTTTAGATGGTGAACACGTTGTGCTCTGTCTGCTACATGATGAAACTATGGTTGAAACCTGGATAGCTGCTTTCCAAATTCGCCCATCAATAGGTGAAAAGGCGTGAATTTGCTTAAATGAAATATAATACTATTAAATAAACTTGGTTTAGCCATCACATACAGGTAAAAGAACACAAGTGAGAATTGTTTTTTTTTATGTTACACAAAGGGTGTGATTTATTTTTTATTTATTAGAGAATGTGCCATCATGTGCACATTCTACCGGGGCACCATTGAGAGCATCCTGTCTAGCTGTATCACTGTGTGGGGCGGGAGCTGCACTGACTACAACAGGAAAGCCCTGCAGCGCATAGTGAACACATCTGGAAAGATCATTGGTGCCCCACTCCCCTCCCTGCAAGATACATACACTACCCGCCTCACCCGCAATGCGACCATGATTGTGAGCGATGCCAGCCAACCCGCATACAGTCTGTTCAGCCTCCTGCCCTCTGGGAGAAGTTATCAGAGCCTCCGTGCCTGCTCCACCAGACTCACAAACAGCTTCATCCACCAGGCTGTCAGGAAGCTGAACTTTCTCTCTCTTCCACTCCCCCCCAAACAAACTCTGGACTCTGAACCCTGACCTTCAGACTGACTGTCTTTTTGCACTATTACAATACATACATCATACAGAAACTTTTTGCTGCTATTACTGACTGTCTTTTTTGCACTACATATCATACAGAAACTGGACATACTGTACATACAGAAACATAGTAGTTTTTTATATTTTATTGTTTATTTAATGTTAGTAAATGTCTTTATCTGTCGTGCACTTTATTGTTTACTTTAGTGTTAGGAAATGTCTGTCCTTATCTGTTGTGCTTGTGCATTTTATTTCTCTCACCGTGGGATAGTGAGAAACATCTTTTCGATTCCTCTGTATGTCTGGTACATGTGGAGAAATTGACAATAAAAAACTTGAAACTTGATTTGTTCGTTTGGATATGTAGTTAAACATCAAGAGAACTCAAAGAACAGTGGAACATTAAAATACAATATGATGTGAAAAAAGAGATCCATCCAGTTGCAACACATTTGATGAGAATTCTGAAAACATTTGGAGAATAGAGAATGGTGGAGAGATTATATTTTGGAAGGACTTGCATTGAAGCTCCCATTTCAGTTCACCCTGTGTGCGTTCTGTGTTGACAATTTTCATATTCCCATAAGAACCATCAACCATATTTACACACTTTAGCAGAGAAAAAAAAGTTTATTTAGAATAAGAAAATAATATTTTTGTCATGAATCAACATTGGGAGCAAGTGCCTAAAACATCCGCAGAAGAACAGTTGTCACAATAACAGCTTTCAAGTTATATTGCCCATATGTTCTCAGTTAAAATTTGCCCTCAAAGACAAAACATTAACTAGAAGACTTAATCACAGATATGCACATGACATAGCCTTGAAAGCAGAGACTTTTTTTTAACTACCATTTAACTGTGAACTTGCCATATAAAAGAAAATAAACCTTTTTCATGGTTGTTGGCTTTGCATAATGAAACGTGAGAAACAAGTGTTGTCAGTTGAAAAGAGGAATCGATCTTGTTTATGCTCATTAAAACATAGGAAATTATTTCTAGACCAAAATAGCTGTTTGCATGTAACACAAGTATTGAACTAACATATTTATATGGCATTGGTATTTTAAAGCCTTACATAAAAAACAATTCTAGTAGGAGGAGTCTAAATGCTTTTATGTAACTTCAACTAACATCCTTTTCAATTATTTTTAAATTTTTGCTTGAACTAAACAACAACCAGCCTCAATTATGCTGGAATTGGTTAACCAAATGTGCTTGGGTTTTTGGTTGTTGCATAACCTCCCCCCATTTCTGTCTGCTGCATTTGCACTGCCTCAGTGTTTTTCTTCCCTACAATTTAAAGGCTGCTCTTCTGGTTAGGGCACTCAACAGTCACCTTTTTGCTCTCAAAGCAAACATCTGTTTGGATCCACTTGCCAGGTGAGAATTTGACATTTTACCTTAACTTCAGACCATTTTCATGTCACAGACATTTAAAGGTGTGGGTATTAGCTTGAGTCAAGGGTTACCTCAAAAGTATAATTCTCAAAAACCGTAGTAATCACCAGCTTTTTCTGCCATCTACTATTGAAATGTTCAAATGTTTGAATGCAACTCTTTAAAACGTTTTGATTTGCGGAAAATACTTTGCATGAAATCTTTTCTGTGAAAAAGTTGCTTCAAACCCTGCCACACCCAGTGTCATGTTGTGTTGTGTTACATAACTACTCATGGCACATACGCAAACAAACATTGTTCCAGCCCAAACTAAAATACCCAAAGTATCATGTAGGTCTTGCTGAATAAGAAAAAACACGTTTCAACTTTTTGATGTTGTAGGCAAAAAGGCAAAGGTAATAGTTAACTTCCTGTGAGGATCATATTGTAAAATAAAACTTTGGAACAAAGTGCGTAGCTACCCTATGTAATATTATCATACATTACAGAACAATGCATGCAATGTTTAAAAAAAACCTGCAATAGTTTGTGACCCCCACTGAGTCACAACTATTGTTAATACAAATCCTAGGTTTGTCAATTGTCATCCAATTTGTCAGATGTAATGTAACGTTGTGTGCTAACAACAAACGTAACTTCATAACAATGTTATGTCTTGAAAACTTGCATATTGAAGTAAACATGAATGCTCAGGTAGCCTACCAGTCAAAGTTTGCACAAGTACTTCACACAAATCAGAGCAGAACAGCACGCCAAAAAATCTAACCTAACCAGAGACACACCTGGCTATAACATGCTACCAGATAAACCTCTGTTGAAATGGGCAGATCTTGACAAATGCGGTGTATTTCCCCGTCTTTTCACATGGTGGCGCCGTTAGCAGTGTGTTGTGTTGTCACTGCTGAGTTCATGTGTTAACGTTGAACCGGAGAATTTACTATCAGCTTCCAAAATCGCAGACACATGAGTCGCGATTCCCCTAATACACAATTTCCACAACTAACTTAAATGTAGTTAGTTGTAAGAATATGAGTGAGTTAGAAACAGAGCGCCAAGCGCAAATGTGGGTATGTTTTCCGTTCGGGATAGTCTATTTCGTATGGCTATCTAGTTCACTGGCAGATAAATATTTGTAGAAAATAGTCATGCAATAAAAGATTCTGCTGAGAGTCACTGCCGCCTTTGGTTGTCAATTGAGGGCAAGCTGCTTCTCTCCGCAGATATAACTGTACTTCTGTCCTCAGTTGTCTTGTGCCGGTGTGACAGTTTAACTGGTGTTCATTTTAACTGGCGAGGGTCCCAGATGTGCTGGAGGAGTGGTTTGAGAATCCCGTCTCGAGAGGGGTCCTCGGCCCTGTCCGCTGACCAGGAAAAACATTCCGATCACCCTGCTCATTGATCCAAGTCATGTATATGTATATTAATGTTGACGTGGCTTGAACACTACTATTCCACACGGAGAGTGCGCAGCGAACAGGTTAACTTGTGACACTTGTTATCATCGAGTATTTCTTTCATTCCACACTCCGTTCAAATGGTTACTTAAAGTCATCGGTCCCAGCTGTATACATCGCTATTAAACTGGCGCCAAGTCGATGTGAAAACTGTGTACTCTGTCATACAGCCTGCTCGTCAAACAGTCTGCAGAGTATGTTGATATCCAGCCCGAACTCAGCGTGAGGTCGGTCAGCTGTGGCAAAGCGTGAGATGCCCAGATCAACCTGTGATACAAACACCTGTATCGACCGTCGATCGTGGTTCATAGCAAAGTCCAGACATGTATCTCACACTGCTCATGGTGTCAAGATGAATATCAGAAAGGAGAGGATGCCTTCTTACCAGAAGTTAGGGAAAAAAAACACACAGGACAGTTTAATTTTATTTTAGTCCATTTCAGTGTGAGTTAGAGTAAAAGGGCAAAAGAGCTTACCTGTTTGCCAAAATCTGACATCTGCTTCCCTTTCAGATTGAATGCATCACATGCAGCATGTGGTATCACACCACATGTGTTGGTCGTCCCTCTACTGAGGGGGACTACTTTTGTAAAGGCTGGGACAGCTAAAATAAAGTCCTACATTACTTACATTACTGTTGTCTTTCCTTATGTAACAGTTGTGGGTCACTCTTGCTACTGTGTGAGAGGACATAGGGCTTGCATTGTATCTTGAATGTAATGTTGTCCACGACGTTGACATATGTTGGATTTGTTTTCTGCTGTAACACAGGGCTGGTGTGTTGCCCATGGTTTGATTTGGTGGGTGTAAATGATGACAAGTGGGGAATACAGCCAGTAATTCAGGAATAGTTTGTTAGGCTTTATATCATGCAGCTACTAATCAGGACGCAATTATCTTATATTTTACATGCATGAAGCTCTGCTCTTGTAAAGCATTGACAGAGTGACTGTCACAGTCTAGTCACTGACCAACCTAGGCCACACAAATTTGCCCTTTTACTCTAACTCAGGGCTCTGCAACCTGTGGCTCTTTTGCCCCTCTGCAGCAGCTCCCTGTGTGACATTTTACATGAAAATGAATAATATATATGTAAATATATATATATATATATTTAATATCATCATCAATGTTTTAGGCCTACAGTGATTGTTACATTCTCCGACAGTATAATGTGCAGCCTACACACCGAATTGTATCTGTTCTATCAAGTTGTGATTAATTGAATGATCCTGAGCTAACATTGTGTTTCATGCTCAAGCCCGAGGGTTGATCACTGTATGTGGCTGAGGATATAAAAAAAGAAGGATTAACTCACACTGAGATGGACTAAAATAAAATTAAACCATGCTCTGTTTTTTTATTTTTTTTTATTTTTACTGTTTTTAAATCTAGCCTGGCCTATGTGTTTTATTTATTATCAGATGAGGCTACTTTTTAATTTTGTACATTGTCACTAACACAGGGAGGACTTAAGTAGGTCTGCATATATAGTTCTGTATCGCTACTGTATTTCTATTAATGGTATGTTAGTTCTTTTATTTCATAAATGCACCAAAACATGGCATCATTGAAATGGAAATGCAAAGTTCAAGTACCTTATACTGTAAGCATAAGTAGCCCCCTGCAGAGTTGCCACATCATGTGAAAATATAAATGAATGTTCATTTAGGCCTATTAATAATCTTGATAGGCTAAGTTAGACTTTCTAGGCTGCGTTACCTTTATTATAAGACACAAATACGTTTTGCGTCTCCAGACAGAATTTCTTGGCAAGGGACGGGGGCAAAAATGTCTCTTTTGATAGTAAAGGTTGCTGACACCTGCCCTAACTTCTGGTAAGAAGTCATCCTCTCCTTTCTGATATTCATCTTGACACCTTGAGCAGTGTGAGATACTATGGGGTTCCATTTGTGCCAAAAATATGTCACCATGCACACTGTCTATGTCTACTGAACATGTGAGAAGACATTTGTCTATGTCTATCAAACGTTGAACTGTCCTTGTGTCATTTGACTTTGTCATTACATCGTGTCGTCATGATGTGTCATTTGACAAAGTGTTGTTATGATGTGTATTGTGATGTGTTGTTTGACAGTGTCATTATGATGTGTGTTATGGTGTGTTGTCTTGATGTGTCGTTTGGCAATGTTGTTTTAAGGTGTTGTTTGACAGTGTCTTTACGTCGTTACTATGTGTCATTACTACGTGTCGTCTTGATGCGTCGTCTGACAAAGTCGTTATGCCTGGCTACTCAGTAAACTTTGAAGTTCAGTGGACACTCTTTAATGCAACAAGCCACAAACTGTGTTTATTGCCAGAATTGGGACTTTTCTTGGAGGGCATTGTTGCAATGGACATTGGTGACAGTTGGCCCTGTGTTTCCAGTGTAATTTTGTGTGAAACTTCTATATTTTGACTTTTATTCAGATTGTTCTTGTTAGTAGGCTATGATGCATGCAAAATAAATTAGTGTTAGGGGACAATACTGAAGTGGTACAGCTCTGCTGGGAGGTTCCCTCCGCCGACCACGAAGGGTAACGGGAAAGGGGCGCCCAGTGCAACCGTGGTAGCCAGGCATAACGACGTTGTCAGACGACGCATAGCAAGGACGTTGTCAAACGACACATCGAGACGACACGTAGTAACGACATATAGTAACGACGCATAGCAACGATGCATAGCAACGACGCATAGCAACGACACATCAAGACGACACGCCATAACACACATCATAATGACACTGTCAAACAACACATCACAACACACATCATAACAACACTTTGTCAAATGACACATCATGACGACACAACGTAATGACAAGGTCAAATGACACAAGGACAGTTCAACGGACCTGAAAACTTCGGCAGTCCAAAGCTGCTGTGATACCAGTTCAAACACTCCCCAGTGGTGCACCATGTAGAGTTAGCAGAGCTAACGTGTAGATAAATTCTATAAATCTCAGCAAGTTAAGGCAGAGCAAAAAATCTGAACATTTTTTCTATAAAATACGATCCAATTTTACCAAAATCGGTGATAGCTGGTGCTGTATGGGATGTACTGCTGTATAGCATAACGCAATGTGATGCCACCTGTGCACTGAAATTAATTACATAGTACAGAAACAGGTGATAGGGGTCGGAGTGGTTGAGACAGAGACATCATTCACCATATTACAAGTCACTGCAGTTTTTATTTTAAAGTTTAATAGTTATATTATGTTCTTTTAATAACATGAGTATTAGCAAGTGAGACAGGTGACTTAGGGCCAGGGATGAGGGGAAAAAATTAGATTTTTTTTTCCCATTATGCACTTAAAGGAAAAAGTCGAAATGTTGAGAAAAAAGTCAACTCTTCTCGTCCCTGAAATCCAGTTAGGGGAGCGACAGCTATGCAAGCTGCCATTACTACATCCTTTCAATTTCAGCTTGCACGAATGCGGCCACCTCTTCCATGCCTGTGTGGCTTTTCCTTCTGAACAGATGAAGTTTTCGGCACAATCTCTTCAAAGTCCTAATACTGACAACTACACTGTATTTATGAGCTAAAATAGAAATAATTTCTTTGTTACTAAAGCCGATTCTGAAGTACAGTTTCACCAGTTCATCATATGCGCTGTTTGATGTAGTCTCAAAAGGTCAACTTTAATCTTGAGGGCTGTTTTGGACTGCCCTCGAGATTCGCGGACTTCTCGCGAACGCGCCCATAAAGTCCGCAAGTCTACAAGTGCGGTGAAGTCCGGACATTTGGATGCAGCCTGAGACAGAGGAGCACAAGAGACATAGGGAAGAGGGAAACACATGGGACAAAACTGGGGAATGGTTGTAGCAGTTTCACCTTATTACAAACAATCACTCTCTTCCTTATTGTCAAATGTAGGATGAAGAAGAAGGTGATCCTCGATGTGGACACAGGGGTGGATGATGCTCAGGCTATAATGATGGCCCTTGCAGCCCCTGATGTGGAGATCTTGGGGATCACCTGCTGCCATGGTAACACAACCCTTGAGAACGCCCTTAAGAACACTCTGCGTGTCCTCAAAGTCTGCAACAGGCTTGACGTGAGTTTTTGTGTCAAAGCTTGCATACGATGACTTATTTTGTGTGGCATGAAAGGTAACCTGTGATACTCAACAGATCCCGGTATACCGTGGCTGTGCCGAGCCCATGATGGCCCGTAAACGCCATGCTGCAGATTTTCATGGGAAGGATGGGCTCGGTGACATCCCAGAACCAGATCCTCCAAGCCTGGAGCTGCAGAAGAAAAAAGCTGTGCAGGCCATGATCAAGACTGTGAAAGAGAACCCTGGAGAGGTAGGTGGATGATAAACATCATACTTCACCTGACAACTATGTGACTGTTCCATCAAACTAGCACATAACACATTATGATGAAATTGAAAAACCTACAAATATTTACCCTAATAATTGTAGTCTAATGAAGAAAATATAGAAGCTACTCTACTCTTCTCTTATTTCTGTGCCAATGCTTATTTGATACTTTATACTTAAAAGTCCAGTGTGTAAGATTTAGGGGGATCTATTTGCAGAAATGGAATATGATATTCATAATGATGTTTTCACTGATGTATAATCTCCTGAAAGCTCTGGGTCCCATGCATTCATGTTCAAGTGTACATAAACTTTTGACCACAACTGTATATAGCACATTTCTGAGGGGTACACATTTCTGACAACTGAGGGGAATTCAGTTGGCTGTGATCTGCAACCTCACCACCACTATTAGGAGAATAATATTACAACAAAATAAAGATTTTTGCTCATTTAACAATACTACAAGTGTGGATTGTTGGTGAAAAAACCTATTCAGTGGTTAAAAAAAAACCCTGTTCTTTTTATATCATATAAAAATATGGCTTTTGTTGTAATGTGTCAAAATGTAAAGGGATCAATTAATACCATATTAAGGAGGAAGTGTGTCGGATATGTTCTGGTAAATTGTCCTGAGAAACTGGAAAAGGGCCGGCACTTTCAATAAATCCTTGGCAGGTGATTGAATGTACCATCTGACTATCACCATCTCTTACAGGTTAACTTCAACCAATAGTTTGTTTGCAGTGTCATGTCATTCCATTGTTATAGCACAGATGGCAGACAGAGGGAAGAAACCATATTATTACTATTTCTGTGATACTTGTGGTCCTCCATACTTGGGCTGGTGAAAGGAGGTAAAACAATGCAAATTAAAACTGCAAGCAGTGATGAACGGGCCCTCGCCCCACGTACGTCGGGCCGTGGCGCTGTCAGAGGGCAGACACAGAGGGCAAGTTTGCCTGTGTCCACTATGTGGCCCTAGAGCTCACCCATCAATTATATGTCATGTTGTAGTGTATGATTTGGAGAAAACAACCTGTGAATGTCATGTAAATTGGATGATGTTTGTCGTCACAGCACATAGCTGAGCAAAAGATAGCGCCTCAGTAAGCTTCTGTCAGAAATGTATGTATGTGTTATGTGTGAAAGAAAGTGTGTGTGTGTGTGTGTGTGTGTGTGTGTGGATTTTGGTTTCACTTCTGTTTCGTTTTGCTTGCTTTTATTGTGTGAAGCTCTTTGTGCTACATTGTATTTGTATGAAATGTGCTATATAAATGACGTCTGATTGATTGATATGAGGCTGACTTCCTGTGTCCAGTGTGTGCTGCCATGGAAAGGTTCCTACCTAAATAGGTGCATGTGACCCAAAACACAACATAGCCACGTAGTGGACAGTTTGTGTCCAACACACACCATACATTGACATGGCTCGTATAATGGCCAAGCATTGAAATTGACGGCCACGTCCACCAGGTACAACATAGGCGAAAGCTTTTGACAACTTTTCATCATCAAGGCATGAAGACTATACTTAGTGACTGTGAAGTCTGTGGCGTTAAATCTGTAGGACAAGTTAAATAAAGTATGAGGCATAGAAATGGGTGAAAATGGCAGTGAAATCTCAACTTTGAACCAAAATGGCAGACTTCCTGTTGGACTGAGGGTATGGGTCCAAGAGGGTTTTTTGTGCGTCTGGTCATGATACTTATGCGTACCGAATTTCGTTAGTGTATGTGCATGTAGGAGGCGGAGCTTCAAGTTTGACAAAATGGCCGCTGTGAACCAAAATGGCCAATTTCCTGTTGGACTGAGGGTTTCGGTGCCTGGGGGTGTTTTGTGCAGCTGGTCATGATACATATGTATATTGAATTGCATTCATATATGTATATATATGTATATGTCATATAGGGCTTCAAGTTTGAAATATTTCAGGGGGCGCTATGGAGCCATCTTTTCACTTAACACAGTATTGATGCATAGACGTATTCAGGGCCAGCCCCTCTACATGTGTGACCAATTTGGTGAAGATGGAAAATTGTATGTTGAAGTTATAAGGACTTCCTGCTTATGGCGAAGAATTGAAAGTGACCGCACTGCTACGCCCACCAGGAATAACGTAGGCGAAACCTTTTGACAAATTTTCATCCTCAAGGTCTGAAGATGATCCTGAGTGAATGTGAAGTCTGTGGCGTTAAATCTGTAGGACAAGTTAAAGTACGAGGCATAAAAATGGGTGAAAATGTGAGCAATGTTAGTGTATGTGCATGTAGGAGGCGGGGCTTCAAGTTTGAAATATTCCAGGGGGCGCTATAGAGCCATTTTTTCAGTTAAAAGGCCCAAACCCATATCAGATATCAATGTCCGTGACTGGTGATGTGTGTGCCAAATTTGGAGTGTATAGGTGTTTGGCTGTACGTACGAAATGGGAAAAGCCACCAGGGGGCGCTACTGAGCTGTCGTGCCACGCCTGAGGCCAGTTGTGGTATCCAATTAACGTAGTCATGGGTTAAAAGCTATGTGCCAAATCTGGTGAGTCTGCGACCATCCTAAAGTCCCCGAAAACGAAAATGAAAATCGCGGCACGCCATTCAAGATGGCCGACTTCCTGTTGCGGCAAAAATTCCTACAAAAATAATTCCTGGCTAAATCCTTGAGACCCATGAGTCCTGTAAATTTCATGACGATCCGCGAAAACTTTTGCAGCCTGACCCAACATTAGGTGGCGCTATGGAGGCCCCTGGCCACACCCACCCCCAATCATGTCGAATTATCAAATTTTTCACCACATGTGACGTATGTTCCGAGTTTGGTGGGTTTTGGGGTATGTTCAGGCTGCCAAATATGCGATCTTGGAGGCTGGTGAAGAATAATAAATAATTCTTACAGATACAATAGGGCCTTTGCAGGTTTCCTGCTCGGGCCCTAATTAGCCGATGTAACAAGCCCTCTGATTGGTTATGGTCATCTACAGACATATGACATGCCTGGATCACGGCCTGGATGTGCATTTGAAGCGAGCACACTAGAGACTTCCGCCGACCTAGCCAGCTAACTTCTGGTTTAGCGCGTGGCTAACTAGAATGCGAATTAAATAATTTAATTGTGCAGCTCTTCTAGACTTTCCAAATGTTATTGGACTGAATGGCTCCGGTTTGGCCATATCCTCATAGGTTGAAGATGGATTTGTGAGATCACATGATCATGTGATCTCGCAAATCTAGCTGCCTCGCATGGTAAACTGATGATCAAAAGTTTACACACACTTGTAAAGAACATATATATACATACTAGGGATGCAACAATATTCAATATTTTATCGAATCGTTCAATACGCCCTGTTAGGTTCAATACACAAAGGCAAACAATACAATACAATACAGTACAATACAATACTACAATAATGTTTGCTGTTTAACTTGATTGGATACTGCATATGTTTTTTGTGGAAGGCAATTCAGATAAGTGTTACATTTTTATAATAAGGTTTGTGGTTTGACTATATCTGCTTTTAATTATTTTTACATGCAATATTGCCTTTGCTAGTGTGAGTAGTTTTTAATTTTTTATTAAGATATCGAAACTGTACCGTTACCGTTGCCCAAAAACCGTGATGCATACCGAACCGTGGGAAAACTGTACTGTTGCATCCCTAATACATACATACATATATATATATATATATACATATATATATGACAGTCTTGAGTTCCAATGTTTGCTACAGCTGTCACAAAAAACATTCATGAAGTTTGGTTCAATAATTAATTTATTAAAGGTCTTCTGAAAATGTGACTAAATCTGCTGGGTCAAAAATATAGATACAGTAATTCTAATATTTGCTTAAATGTCCCTTGGTCATTTTCACCTCAATAAGGCGCTTTTGATAGCAATCCACAAGCTTCTGGTAGTCCTCTGGCTGAAATGTTAACCACTCCTCTTGGCGTGTTGATGAAGGTTCTCAATCACCCAGGTCATGGTAATACCTAGTTTCACCTCTCATCCTAGAGGTTTCTTTAGTTCCAAGAGGCTTCTCTTGACAGAATCAGTGATTTTCAACTAAATTTGTTGTCTTCCTGGCAAGGATTTGTTTTTTCAGCACAGTCCACATGTTTTCGATGTGGTCCCAAAGTCCTGACTTCCACAGGCCGTTCCAAAATCTCAATTCTAGCCTGATTTAGCCATCCCTTTACGACTTTTGACCACGACTTTATGGCCTACTACAGGAGAGGGTACATAATGGATAGTCAAAAGCTATACTTTATTGTTGTCCTCACTTGCTTTGTTTGCAGGTGACTCTAGTGGCCACGGCACCTCTCACCAACCTGGCTGTTGCAGTACTACTGGACCATAACTTCCCTAAGAAGCTAAAGGCACTCTACATCATGGGAGGAAACACTGAATGTATGTTACCTGTGTGTTATTATGTGTGTATACAACAACTGTTATGCATTAAACTCAATGTTGGACACATTGTTTTACAGCCAGGGGTAATACCACAGTGTGTGGAGAGTTTAACTTTGTGGCTGATCCCGAGGCTGCCTACATTGTGTTGGACCGCTACACCTGTCCCACCTACATCGCCACCTGGGAGTTCAGCTGCAGGAACAGCCTGCCATGGGTCTGTCATTACTGTCAAAAGAGTATATATGATGACGAGAGACACTACACCTGAAAAAGCATACAAACTGATAAAATAGACCACATTGTTTACTTATTTCACTGTTGAAGTAAAAAATGAATGTTTAACTTACTTTTGGTCTTCCTCTTTCTCTTTCCTCTTTCAGTCTTTCTGTGACAATTGGCTGGCCCAAGACACAGACAAGGCTCGTTTCATGGAGAAGATTTCTCGCCATACAAGAAAGGTACAAGAGTTTCCCCAGCATTTTATTTCAACACTCTGAACAAGAACTCTTGATAAATGTCACACCAATAGCAACAGCATTAATTGGACTAACAGTGGAAGTTAATCACGATGATCTCGATACAATGCATTTCTTCTGCTGGGAAGGAATCCTTGGTTCCTGTCATTCATGTACAGTAGATGCCATGTGACACGCATCATCCACCCAAACACAGTTACAGACAAAGTACACTCCTAATGGAAATTTGACTCCCCAACGGTAGTGGCCAGGACAATACATCCTGCCACAATGCAAAAACTGCTCAGGAATGGCCCGAGAAACATGCCCAAGAGTCAGAGGATACAACTTGGCCACCAGATCCCAAGGATCCGTGGGAAATACTGGAACAAAGAGGACCCTCCTCACGACACACAGGATTCCACGGATCCATTGCCAGTGCCCTAGTGCCAGACACAACACAATTTTCCCAGAGGTCTTGTGGTAATGCCTTGACATGTCAGAGACAAGTCCGATTCACAGTGGGGCCTCTCTGGATCAGACTTGTACCAGCACATTCCATGGATGCTTGATTGGGATCTAGGGTTTTTGGAGGCCTTGAGCTCTGCCACTTTCCTGTCGCCATTCCTGAGCAGTTTTGGTGGTGTGGTAGGGTGCATTGTCATACTGGGGCCACTGCCTTCCAGGAGTGCACATACCATGATAGCGTACACCTGATCTGCAACAATGTTTGGGTGGGTGGTGCATGTCAAGTGGCATCCACATGAATGCCAGGACTCAAGCTTTTCATTGCATCGTATTGAGATGATCTTCTTCTTCTTCTTCTTCTTTACCGGTTAGTCCTTTTAATGTTGTGGCTGATCAATTTATGCCTCTTGTTCAATTGTTGTCACTACAGATGGCCCAGACTGAGCGGTATCAGAAGGAGATTGTGGGGGGACCTGCGTTCAACTCCTGTGACGCCTACGCCTTAGCTGCAGCCATTGACGACAATCTGGTGACGGAAAGTGAAGAGGTGACAATACCTCCCCTCCCATCCCTCTTAACAACTTAATTTAGTTTCAGCACTTTAAATGTGTATGTATCCACATAGTTTATATATATATTTTTTTATAAAATGTTGTGTGAATGAGTGATTAAAAGCACAGGTTTTTTTCTATTTTCACTGAACTATCAGCAAAAAAGCCAAAGATGTTTCAGTATTGTCTTCCTCCTTCAGGTTGCAGTAACAGTGGAATTGGAGGGGACTTACAGCCGAGGCATGATGGTCGTGGACTACATGGGTCTGCTGAAAAAGAAACATAAGGCCTTCATCATGAAGAAAGTTGACTTGGAGAGGTTCAAACACATGTTGATGAATACACTGAAATAGACTTCTATAATCCACATTATTCACTAAATATATCATCTCTACAGGTCATACCACTCATGAACATTATTTCAATTTCTAATTTTAGTTTTAAGTTTTAGGTACAATTTAGCTTCCATTTCTTGCCACTCTGACCTGAAACATTATCCCATCAATATTTTCCAGGAAATGATTCACCATTCATTCTCCAGCAATATATGCCAAGTGTAATTAGTATAATACAATACAAGACAATGATGATGACGAATAAGTTTAAAGGGACAGTTCACACCATCATCAGAAATGCATATTTTGCCTCTTACCTGTAGTGCTTTTTATCCTTCTAGATTATTGTGGTGTAGGAACTATTTTCTTTCTACTGAGCTACACTATATCACTGCACAGAAGGAAGTTTGCATCTACTCATGGACAAGAGGCTTGTGCTTGTGACAGCAGGAGATGAAAACTTTCATGGTGCCCTCCTCAGCTGAGCGGATCATTAACTAGCTTAGTTATCTATCCTCCTGTGCATGAGTAGATGCACGCTTCCTTCTGTGTAGTGATATGAATATAGCTCACAACAAGGTCTGTGGATTATCTTGAGTGACTGGGTCATGATTACTAGAAAGAGACATTGTTGTTGAGCTTTTCCAGGTATATATTGTTGGCCCAGGTGTTCCTTTAGCCTGATATTTTTGTAACTGTGGGTTGTTGGTAATAAACTGATCATAATTAATTTTTTGTCAAGTATGTTTTATTGAATTGGGATCACATGATGTAGGACAAGAGAACGCAATCTACATTTTCATTAGGCAAAATAGAGAATACAACAGTTAATGTTCAACATAAATAAACACAAAAGAAAAAAACTATACTCTTAATAAAACACCCCCCCTCCCTCCCTCTGCGCAGTACATCGTATGTGGCAGTAAAGGTTGCAATGGCAAATAAAAACAACGGTAAAAAATAAATGAAGAAAGAAATAATACTGGACAGACAATTGTACAAGGAGTGTCCACTATAGGTTATTCCTCAGATAACAGACAAGGGGCAGCCAAACCCTGTTAAATTGCGATTCTCTGCTCCTCAGACTGAACCTTATTTTTTCAAGATGGAGGGTGTTGGTCATTTCTTGGAGCCACAGCTTAAAGGTAGGAACCTCCTTCTTCTTCAAGAATGTTAAAATTAATTTTTTGGCTGTAATTAGGCCATAGGAAAGAAGTTGCCTTTGTGTCCTAATTAGTGCAGATATGGAGTCTGAAGCTCCCAGCACAATAAAGACAGGATCAGGTTCGATGTGGGTCTTAAGAATATCAGAGAGTGCTTTAAAAATCTTTGTCCAGAACCTCTCCATCCTGGGACAACTGATCATAATCTCTAATGGAATAACTGGATCAACACCATCATGGTGAGAAAGGAAACACCCCCAACTTCGCTGTCTTGGGCTTCACAATAGGCCCTGTGTTCATTTTAAGAGTTTGGATGAGCAGTTGGGCAAGAAGGGGCTCCAGGGGCCTTGAAAACATCCAGGCTTAGGCTGTTGTGTGCCAACTGATTTGAGCTAGTTTACTTAAAATTTGTAGTGCCGCAGATTTGGGCCACAGATTAGAGCTATGCCAACAATCAAAAGACTCGCTGTTCGCTATTTTCATAGATGTGTTTTGTTTGGTAGAAAGATTAACAGAATTGTCCACCACTTTGGTCCAGAGTGAAATAGACAGCAAATTATGATATGTGTTTTCTGAAAATTAATATTTGTAACGGGTGTCATTTGACCTTGACTGTACATGTTCTTTGCAATAGCACTCACTATGCTTTGGAGGTAAGGATGCTTTTTTTGAAAAATACAACAGGTGTTATAGACATGAATCACATCTGAAGGCACCCAGGAGAAGCTGTCCAGCTTTCTTGTGTCTGGAGGTTTTGCCCTGCACGGACTCAATGGAATGCACTTTTTCATAAGAAATTCAGTTTTTCTTTCCTCACAACAGTTGATAAACCAGCACTAGACTTCAGAGAAGTTTTTAATAAGCATTAGGGACACAAAAACATTAAAAGCATGTGATGCTTTGCGAAAAAAGAAGGGGACGATTTCCAGGTGCATTTCCTCCTACAGGTCTAGGATTTCAATGAATTTCTGCTTGTTTAATTCTGTATTTTGATACATTCTCAGGCTGATATATTATTTGATTTTGTATGATGCTAGTAAGACTATTTGCAGTTTGCAGAAGAGACTTAAACTCTTCTTTTTGAATTTTATATTACCTGTCCACTATTTTTCTATTTCTGGACCAAAACTGAAATCAGCTACTTTTTTACGATGCATTGTCCCAGAATGTTGTCTAATTTCCCAATAGCCAAATCATATAGTTAACAGGTCCAAGGAAATTATAACATAATAGCATCTAATAAGATTTTTGTACCACATAAAAAACTAATGGGTAACAAAAAATGATGCATTACATCTAAGTTTTGATGAGCTGTACATGCTTTACTTTATTTGCACTGTTAACCAAAAACATCACTCAATCAGCACCACTGTGAGGTGACTGCATGGTACTACAAAACACCCTCATGCTATTTTATTTCCCAGAGGAGCAACAGGAAAGGATCTCATAAAACAGAGGCAGCTTAAATTAATAAAACCTTTTATTGAAAGTGCTTAAGAATGTACACTTTAAGAAAAAAGAAAAGGAAAGAAAAAAAGGTTTGCATCCCATGTTCCTCACTTTCATTTTATCTCTTCAATAAGCAGGATTAGATTTTTCAGGCTTTTTCTTTTAAAGAAAACTCAAAGAAACAAAGCAAATTCTTCCTCTTCAGAAACAACCATTGGTGTATATATATTACAACCTTCCTCAATACTATTTACAAATAATACAAAAAGAACAACAGTAAAAGCTGTGTCTCATCTGTCCCCTTGTTTCTGATACCAGTCCAATCACATCATTGACTTCGCAGCTCAACATAAGAGCCAAACAGAATATCAACAGAGTCAATTAAGGTCCAGCTCAGTGAGTCCCAGTTCACTAAGAGTCAACCAGATGTTGACTGACAGAAGCAGGAAATGGATTCGTTGTCACCTAGAGTGATTTTGTGTCTGCCTGGATCCAACTAGTGTCCAATCTCACAGACAAACTGGTTCTACTGAACTCTGTACTTGTAAAACCAGCAGAGACCCTGGGTGAAGTTCCAGCCCAGAGACACGGAGAGGACGTAGATTAGGCTGAGCAAAGCAAAGGGGTAGAGCAGCACCACGGTGTTCTTCAGGAAGGGTAGAGCTGTGTGGATAACACAGGACAAATACATAGCAGACACTTAACATCACAGATCTATAAAGTCACAGTGAAATTTACACTACATCTACATGAACGAGCTTTTCAACAATTGTCATTATTATCAATTACTGTACAGATTTTTTCTCAAATAATCAATGAAATGTTTGGACAATAAAATGTCAGAAAATGGTTTAAAAAATAATGGCCATCATAATTTCCTGAAAGCCATGACGTTTTCCAATAGCCACAATGAGAGTCTAAGATGATCAATTTACTATCAAATAAGACTAGGAAAAAAAATCCTCATGTATTTTGGAATATTGCAAAAAAGAAGCTCTGTGATAAACAAGTTTATGATGCTTACAGTATAATCTTCACAGATGAACACCACTTTTGCATTACTTCAACATCACCACAAGTAAAATATCTGCAAATTTGATCATGTTTTCCCAGTGCAAAAAATCATATTTAGTTAAAAGTTTAAAATGGTGATATGAATTTTTACTTTTTATCCAATGTTGTCAGGGTTTGTTTATAAAGTGTCTCTACTGATCTTAATGTGGTCCTGCCTGTCTGTGTCCAGCTGGTAAGACAATAGTCCATGTGTGAGAGAATCATTTTGAGGCCTTTGTAGTTAAATTATTCCTGAAATGTGCTAAATTGAATCTGATTCACAACTTTTTAAACTTGTGTTCTGAATGTGAATTGTGAATCTATCATTAGTCCCAAATATATAAACTCGTGCACCACTGAGAGTTTTCTCCCTTCTACTGTAACATCTGGGTCTGGATCTCTATTTGCAGACTTGGAGAAAAACATACATACAGTTTAATTAACATTGAGCTGCAGACACGAGTTTGTTAACCAATTTGAGATATTGACAATTGAAGCTGATAGCTCATCTGCGGCTTGCTTCTTGTTTTTGGCATGTAGATATATGTTCGTGTCATCAGCATACATCTGACAAGTAACAGTAGACAAACAGACTTCCTGTAGGTCATTAATATACAAACTAAATAACAGAGGACCCAAAATTGAACCTTGCAGTACACCCACATGATTGTTAAGAATTTGTGAAATTTTATGATCCATGCAAACACATTGTTTTCTATCTGTTAGGTATGATTTTATCCATTTAATAAGATCAGGTCAAAAATTTAACTTTGATAAATTGGTAATTAAAACCTCATGATTAACCAAATCAAAAGCTCCCTTAAATCAAGAACAACAGCCCCTTCCACTCCTCCCTTATCCAGCCTTAATATTTTCCAAAAGAAAACAATTAGCAGTGATTGGATTGCATTGGATGCAATGAGAAGGACCCAGTTGAGAGATCCATTTTTCTGCTATTTTTGATACTGCTGGAAGAATACTGATGGGTCTGTAGGTACTAATGACCGTGTGGTCACCTGATTTGAGCACCGGTGTGATTATAGCAGTTTTACAGGAACTGGAACCAATTAATAATTTTTCAAAGTAGGAGGGATGAGTATCTCCTTATGGGTTTTAATAAATACTGTGTCCATCCCATATAAATCCTTTGCCCTTGAATCATTGATGGAAGAAACAATCATATTAACTTTGGAGTTGGTCACTTCTCTAAAAGTGAGAATGGGAGCATCAGTGTTTAGAGGGGTGATCCAGAGAAATTCTGGGATAGAGTTTTTGTAGAATTGATAAAATAAAAATTAAATGCTGTTGCCACTTGATTTGGATCATGGGTCACATTTCCCTTTGTATTAGGTCTATTGTTTTATTGATGGTATTAGATTTCCCTGTACATTTTTTAAAAATTCTGCCAGGTTTCTTCGGTATTACCCTTTGCTTCACGAATGGCATTAATGAAAAATGTTGCTTTTGCCTGTCTGAGCTCTTTTAAAACTTTATTTATCAGTGTGGTAAATACACGCCTCTCATGAACCACTTAATTATTGAGGGCTATCTTGAAGGCATGGTCCCTTTGTTTCATGAGTGACCGTATATTCTCATTTATCCAAGGTAGATGGTTTCTTTGGCCTGGTTTGCATTCAATTTTTCTCATAAAACTGTGTATAGTTGTTTCAAGTTCCACCATGAAAGAGTTCTTTTCATGAATCAGTTCTTTTATGTACAAGGTGTTCATTCCAATTGATTTCTTTAATTGCATTTTCAAGATTGGATAACTGACTTTTAGGTATTTTATACTGATCTGACTTTGTGTAGGTTGATGGATTAAACCTCTTAGTGAGCTTTCATCAGAATCATATTGTGGTCAGACAACCCTGTGACCAGATTTTAAGATGTCTTTATTCTTTGTGGTCTATTAGTGAAAGCTAAATCCGTAAGTGTCTCTGAGGAATTAGTTATCCTAGTCGGTCCTTCAATGATCTGTTGAAATTCTAAATTGCTTGCTACACAAGCTTTTTTAAAGCCTTTTCCTTTTTGCATTGTCACTCCAACTTATGTTAAAATCTCCAGATAAAATGACCTCATTGTTAGTATCACATTCCTTTAGAAGGGTGTTCAATTTCTCATAAAAAACAGTTGTTGTGGACGGTGGTCTATAAATTCCTATCATAGTCAATGACATTTGGGCTGAGAGATTTAATTTGACAACAATACATTCCAAGTCATTAAAGGTCCCATATTATGAAAAACTATTTTGGGTCTATGGTGCTGCCACACGCATAAAAACTTTGAAAAAAGACCATTCATGCTTTTTTGAGTGAGATACAGATTTCTGACGGTGTCTTGCCTGCAGTTTCCAGATGAGAGAGTCAAATTCGGCATCGGTCACTGACGTCATTGACCGATCATTTGAATATTCCCACCCACAGTGTCCACCCACCAGGTACAGCATTACCGTCTCGGAGATCTGCCATTACGCTATCGATAGCACCATGTCAAATTGAACGAGAAGTGTTCTGTTGTTGGTTCTAAAAATCAACATAAGTGCCTATATTCTGTCCCAGCTACAGAAGAACAGAAGAGACAGTGGTTGCGTTTCATTTTTAACGACAACATGCCGGCTACGGTTCATGTAAGTTTGTTTGTGTGTGCTAACCACTTCACATTGGACTGCTTCAGTAACGAGGGTCAGTACAAAGCTGGCATTGCCTCGACACTGACCCTCGTAAAAGGATCAGTCCCAACCATACAGGACCCAGCAACTGCACCCGAGCCACAGGTAAGTGTCGCCACGTTTTGATAGTATTTACAGTTGCCTACGAGTATGGTGAAGTCAGCTTGAAATTGGCTAACTAGTTAGCTCCGCTTTGGTCCACTATGCAACGGCGTTTGAAGCGAGTTTAATGTTAATAATATTACGGGGGAGCTTGGTTGTCACAGTAAAAAGTCTGGAAACATGTGCAGACTGGAGACAGAGACTATGCGAACAGTGTCCAAGAGTTTGGAGACTGTGTTGGAGACAAGCACAGCTTTCGCTAGCTGTTTTTTAGATGTTACCTGTTGCAGGTCAGTGGGGGATGGGAGCCGGGTGGTTGTGTTGGGGAGTCCTGCTGCAGCCGCAGAGTCTGTATTTTTCTGAGCCTCTCCTTCTGGGTCCGATTCTGGGTCAAACTGGTATGGTTGAACGACAGCATCTTGGCGAGCCATAGCGATACATCCACCGTAAACATTAGCACATGCTACCGCTAGCGTAAGTGGCATCCTCTCCCTGAGAGGGGCGTGTAGCAGGACGGAGCTCATTAGCATTTAAAGGTGCAGGCACAGAAACAGCCTGCTCTCAGTAGAGCTCATTTGAGCAAACTTTTAGACAGCTGAAATTCAGGACCACGGATGGGTTTGGGGCAATACATTTCGAATAGTGTTGTTGGACCTCTGACAGCTGTGTGAAATTGATGAAAAACAGTATAATATGGGACCTTTAACACAGGACAGCTGAATTTTCGCACAGTTTATACTGTCCTTCACATAAAATAATACACCGCCTCCCCAACCTTCCGTTCTGTCTCATCTGGACATATTGTAGCCGTGTACTTTTAATATGTCACCAGGAGAGTTTTCGTGCAACCATGTCTCTGATAAGCAAAGGAAGTCCAAATTTGATTCATATAGAAGATGCTGCAGGTGATCACTTTTAGGAATAGCGCTTCGGATATTTAAATGTTGAAAACAATCTAACTGAGTGTATTTAAACGTGAACAGGACTTACCATTGTACCCTAAGAATGTGATGTAGAGATAATAACTGATGGAGATCAGCCACAAAGTGTTCCCAACAAAGTATCCCAGGAACCAGTCTGAGTTTATCACCACAATATCTGAAACACACAAAACAAATTGTAGGTGAGGTGATACAGGTTTAATCCAAACAAGCTTTAAGCTTACAATTAGACCATTTAAAGCCAGGCATTTGGCTCTACATAATAAAAATGCATATATAATATAAAAGTATGCATTCATTCAAAAAATCTTTTTTCAAGACATTGTGGCTGTTGCAGATCATGATTTGGATTGTAACTAATTTCTAACATTTTTAAGGTCCTTACTATTATGTACATGTGAAATTACATAATTAGATGGTCATTGTGGGTTTGGGTTTTCAGAGGCTTTAATGCCTTGAATTGGATGATGTCACTTCTGATACACTGATATAACTCACACAGTCTTGGTCTACTTACGGTTGATGAAAAAGAGTTGCAGGAAATGCAGGATGACTAGAAGAGGGTAGAAAGCGTTGAGGTGAACATCGAATGCATAGCCCCACTCCACATCAAAGTTTCTGCTGGGATGTTTCAGCAGGTACTTGTTGCTGATAACCCTGGACCAGACAATGCAACAAATATTTCACAGGCAGTTAATGGTCCATCTTAGAGTTCAATCTTATCATCAGCTGTACAGACAAATCCAGTCAAAGAAATGACTTACTTATACACACAAATATGTCTTCATTACAAAAGCTAGAGGGAATCTCTTTCATTACTTAAATCTTTTAAATTCGCAGGCAAACCTTCTACTCACCACATAAGGGTTGATATGAGCAGACCAACTCCTATACAGTCAACAAAGACCACCCACAGCAGCAGCTTCAGAGTCTCCAGGACTCCCATGTCCAGCACCAGACCAAAGCCTACTGTTGACACTGAAGCCGAATAATTTAATTTAATTGTACTATTGTAATCCTGCAAGGGAAATTCTTTTTTTCACTCACATTACACTCAGGCACAAACACACACAATGTATAGAGGAGATGAGTGAAGGGGCTGCCACATGCACAGCGCCTAACGAGCAGTGTTAGGGGTCGGTGCCTTGCTCAAGGGCACCTCGGCAATGCCCAGGATGTGAACTAGCATTCTCCACTACTAGTCCACATCATACTTTTTTTTGGTCCGAGTGGGACTTGAATCGGCCACCTTCGAGTCCCCAAGCCAAGTCCCTACGGACTGAGCTATTGCCGCCCAAATAGAATGCCCGAATAGAGGCAGTGTTCACTTATTTTTCATCACAGGTAAAGTAGGCAAGAAGTACCACCCCGAAAGAGTGGTAATGACTACACATATATTAGTACAGACTTACCACAGAGCCAGATACTGAGCAGTACCAGGAAAGCAGGGTCGTCCCTGGCCCACTGGTCTTTGGTCTGTTTCCTGTAGTGGAAGTTGCGGTAGACTCTCTGGGGTGACGTGAACAAGTAAAGCATCTGCCACAGGGCAAATTCAAAGTCCATCTGTCTGAAATGGAGCAGCCGTCGCAGGTACTTGTAGCGCTTAGCTCCTGCCGTGTGACGTGCAGCATCACGAGAACTGAGGGCGCCGTTGCTTTGCGGCGAAGTGGTCGGCAACATGGTGCTGAAGATCAGGTTGGAAGAGCATGAGAAATAAGGGAGGTAAGGACAAGAATGGAGGATGAAGGAGATGAAAGACAGGTTGAACTGCTGTACACATCCACTCTCGCCTTGAAACAAATGTAGATAAACTGATTAAACAAACTCGATAGTTACACTGTATTATGCAATATTTTGGGATTATCATTTTTAGCATCAGATGTATTGTTCCCATTTTCCAAATTGAGTCTATGTACACTTTGTTGTAGAGTAAAGCTCCCAGACTACAGCTGATGGTGGACATTGACTTCTATGTCTTTTAAATGAAGAGTAAACTTAACATCTGCAATTTGAGAACTTACACACACCGTCTATGTTGTTCTTGTCAGGAAGGCATTCGGCATTCCTTCTTCTTGCTGCATGTTATGTAATCAAGATTTCCTCAAAAGGTATACAAGTATTCAAACACTAATTTAAAGAAAAACAGGGTTTCTGCTTTAATATACCATATTGTTCCAACAATTTATTAATTCATCAGATTATTATTTATTTAATGGATTAGTTGTTTGGTCTATTAAATGTCAGAAAAGTTCAAGTGCAAGCAATGGCTTAAGTTCAGCAGTCTTGATCAAGCCAAACCAGTCATGTAGCTTAGTTATGGTTGACAAAAAGACACACAGCAATCCTGTATCTCAAATTTCTTTAATATAGCCACCTTTTTAAATGTGTTATTACTTACATGTGTGCTACAATAACAACCTGACACAGAAATAGAGGATGCTCTTGCAAACCTATGCTAACTATTGATTATTAACTTCCATCAAGAAACATCCAAATTATGCAAAGGTATTACTATACAAATCAATTACCAGTTACCTACTGCGCAATGGTAGTTTTACCCCCAACAAGCTTGATATATTTAATTTCCTTGTTAGTTGACGCTATGTTTGCTAACAGACACAGTTAGCTTGCTGCTAACTAGTTTAATAACATGAGAAGGCCCGGGCAGTGTTTCTATCAGACTTGGTACAAACACTGCGGTAACTGTTTGGTATTAGCTAAACAACTAAACGTCTTTAGTCAGAAGAATATTTACCTGTTGTTGCTGTACCCGTTCCCAAAAAACCCCCAAGTCTGACTTGTTTCTGTAGCTGTATGCAGACGCTTCCTGAACTGTCGCGAAAATGAACACGTAGCTACTTCCGGTTACATGTAGTTCATCATGGGAGATGTAGTCGCAGGTGAAAGCCAGGCTCCCCTGCAGCCCATCTCCGAACAAATAATTATTACGAGATAATTAACTAAGAAAGAAAGAAACAAACAAGGAAACAAGGAGTGATGGTTATTTCGGAACATGCCAATTTTAGTTAGCAACAGCAAATCAGAGATAAATTACAGTCTCATCATTGCAGGTAGGCTTTCTTCGTTGTGCTGTGGTTACTGACACAAGGTGAAGGAGCAACTTTACTTTATTGTGAAACTTGGGACCTTATTTCAAACGGAAGTAAGACTGCTATTTCCGTGTGTACGCCATAGCTGTTTGACTGGTGGTGAAACGCTACTCAGATCACCGCTGTTCTGGTCAAAAAGGCCAAATAGCGAAAGGTAAGAGCCTGAAACACATTATGAACTAAGAAACGTTTAAATCTATATGTTATTTAAATGCAACAACAGAGGAAAATTAAGTGGTTGACCTTATACCCCCAGTAACCCTCGTACAACATTGCAGTGCCCGTGTCCTTGAGTAACTCAGTACTCCTAGCTAATGCTAGTAGCCTGCAAGCGAGGAGTCGTCATTGGATGATTGATTCTTCTTATTAGCTGTATATAATTGTGCTTTACATTCTGTTGTCTGTGCATTATCTTGTTGAAACGTTCACTATGTGGACGTGATCGTTTCAAAGAGATGGTTGTGTATCACTTGTTATTGTTGACAGTGAAAGCTATTAAGCTAGCTAGTACTAGCTACTGCGGCTCTTGTTAGATACTTTACACTGTCACTGGTTTTCTGAGTTCATTACATAGACCTGCACAAACTTATTCAGTCCAACAACAGAGCACTGCATTAATTCACCTTTTTGTGATAAACTCTGTAGACAGCGCCTAATGTAGTAGTAATAATAATAATAATAATAATAATAATGACGATAATAATAACAATAACAACAACAACAACAACAACTTTATTTGTAGGGCACCTTTATAAACAGAGTTTACAAAGGGCTTTGACAGAACAAAAGCAGGAGACTCAGCAAGATGATATAACTGACTATGCATAACTGTCAAACCAAACTAGTCGAAGTTAAAACAGGAAGCCAAAGAAAAAGCACACATACATACACATACATACATACATATTTCAATTAATTCAAATGTCTTATTATCTTGAATTAATAATGCTTGCTCATGTGGGAATGTTGGATCTCTGTAAGTAAATTAATCCAGGAGTATGGTCTAGACCTGCTCAGTTTGGAAAGTGTCATGAGATGACTTTTGTTGTGAATCGGCACCATACAAATAAAGATTGATTGATTGATTGTGTATACACATAAATATATCAGTTCATCTTTATCTTGTATACATATATATATTAGCTTATTAGTTCATCAACCGTAAATTAATCTACAAGGCTATAAATATTTGATTATTCATGATATCAAAAAAAGGCTGCCTCATATGTTGGTTCCGTTCGCTCTGTTTTCTTCTCAGCAGCATGTTGCGACTGCCGACCATCGGCCGAGCACTGGCTGGAGCTGCCAAGGGTACCCTGGCTCCTTCCAACACTGGTAATATGTGTATTTGTGTGTGTATACACATCTGTGTTTAACGTGTGTGTGTGTGTGTGTGTGTGTGTCAAGGTCAACAGTTCCTCTGCACTGTAATTGAGCAGACTTTCGAGTAAAATGGTATTTATCTTTATTGTAAATCATTTGTATTTCATTTCTTATTTTGAACTCAGGTGTGTTTCAGTATATAAGGCATTTTTTTTCTAGTTTATGTGACTTTCAGAAACATCCCATTAATTGGTCCCCTTTAATTTACCAGATATGTTTTTAGATTCATTGTATTGGTCAAGTTTCATTTCAATTCAGTAAAATTGATCTTTGTGTATCCACTTTCAGTGCGAACTCCAGTGCGTGCTGCCAGCAACATGGTGGAAGTGTTTGTTGATGGGAAACCACTGGAGGTGGAGCCTGGAACTACTGTGCTGCAGGTAAGAAACGGCAAATTATATTATTGCAAAATAATACATATGTTTCATATGGTCCCTTCATATTACATATTTGTATCTATGTAGTTATACATAGTTAACACTAAGCACTGTTTTGTGGTATTTATATTAGTCCTGGCAATGATTTAGTCCATAAATGTGGACACAGTGAACGATGATGGACCTGTTATTTACTTTTTGATTCATATCTGCCTGATTTAATCTTTTTTAATTTTCCTACCTCATCTTTTCATTTTTGACAATTATTCTAATGAAGTTGTTGCTCATGCCATTTAAAAAATCAACATTATTAATGTATTTGTTAGAACAACAGAATTTACTTTGATATTCACTCTAAAGGCTTCCTGCCATGTTTGAAGGGTTAACTACAGAAAACAATGACATGACATAACACGACATGCTCACATACTGATTGAACTTTGTGGTGTCATTCTTAACAGTTTCCTAATGTCAGATAGTTGAACTTAAAGAACTAAAAAGAGCTGTAGTTTTTTCTTGTCATTGTGCCTGACGTCTTTTTTGCTCCTTCAGGCCTGTGAGAAGGCTGGAATCCAGATCCCCAGGTTTTGTTACCATGAGCGCCTCTCAGTGGCGGGAAACTGTCGTATGTGTCTGGTTGAGATTGAGAAAGCTCCAAAGGTAAAGAAATGTATCTGTTTGTCTTGAGGCAGATTATTTTAATATAATCCTTGAAAAAGCTTGAATTTTAACAACATTTGGTTTTTTATTTACATATTCACTCATGTAAAATGAAACTGTTTTAACATTTGAAATGAATGGATCCCACACCATATTTGTTTGTTGTCTCAATCAATCAACATGCAATCAAGCTGTTAAATCAAACAAACTGATAGTATACATTGACTGTTGTGGGTATAAAGAAATTATGTAAAGTTTATATTTTGCAATTGCATATATAACAATTTTAGACGTGAAGATAAAGGTTTCGAGAGTCTGGAAATTTTAGGTTTTGGTAACTTGATAGTGCTTGAAAAATCCTTGAATTTTACTCATAAAAAGTTTTATGAACACTGGCATTAAATGGAACAAAGAACACTGCAATTAAACTAGCCTTCTTTGCATAGAATTTACCAGAACTTAACAGTACTATCGTCTAATCCAGTGATTCTCATCCTTTTTTGTGCCAGTGCCCCCCTATCCGTTATCCAGGTCCCTTACTGCCACCAGCAAATAAAATTTAGGCTAATTGTCCTCCCTGAATGTTGATGATTAAAACTGTTAATAATTATGATTATTAATCTTGCTATTATTTATCATATTTAATGTATCTTTATTATTATATAATTTTATTTATTCATTTGTTTCTATTGTTATTATTGTGTCATCTCATTAGAAAGCATTAAAAAGCATTTAATTGATTGCCAAATAACAGATTTTTAATCAACAGGAATGAGTTGAGTTGTTCATTCATAAGTTACATTCATAGATTTCTTTTAGATTGATTTTACTCATTTTCATGACAGCTGTATTGCAAAATTAAGGAAAAAACATATTATAATAAAATAAAAAGAAATTGTTATATGTATTGCTGAGATCCACTGATTATTTCCACTTGATTTAATTAAAACATTTCCATTTAAGCTTAACTATTTCCCATTTTCAGTTTCACATTTTATGTTTCCCTTATTTCAATTGCCTTTCATGATTTTTTTTCTTTTTTCCTGATTTTTATTTTGTTTTGTCATTAATCAGGCACATCAAGAACATAAAAGCCATTTATAATTTCACCTTTACAAATGCTTTCAGTTTTAGCGTTTCCATTTCGGTATTTGCATTGTAAATTTAACTTTTTTCATTTACTCACCCTAGTCTACATTTTCAGATTATCATTTTACATTTAAAATTTTCTTTTTCAATTTTCTTTTTGTTTTAAGTTTATTTATTTTTTATTCTATTTGTGCTTTAAATTTTTATAATTGCCAAAAATAACTTCCATACAGAGGATGCTCTTAGTGCTCTAAAACTGGAACTGTGAATTTCTGAAAAAACATTTCTGACTGAATGTATGAACTTACCATATCAGCAGACCAATGGTAACTCTTAATCATTAACCCATGTATGCATAGTAAAGGTGGTTAAGAAAACAAGAGATGAACTACTAAGGGGGTGCCGCCTCCATTGAGAAATACTGGTCTAATTGATGTGTGTATTCCTAAGCCGGTGGCAGCCTGTGCCATGCCTGTCATGAAGGGGTGGAACATCCTCACCAACTCAGAGAAGACACGCAAAGCCAGGTACAAATTTAAATATTCAAATATGATTTAAACATAAGTCAAATTTTTAAATGTCCCCAAAGTGTGAATAACTATAAGTAGACTGATTTGTGTGTTTGTATGTGTGTTTGACATCAGAGAGGGAGTGATGGAGTTTCTGTTGGCCAACCACCCACTGGACTGCCCCATCTGTGATCAGGGAGGAGAGTGTGACCTGCAGGTAACCAAACTAGTAAATGGAGGTGAAAGGGTCAGTTCACTGAAATTAGAAAAGTTATACAATGTTTTTGAGACCGCCTACTATACTAGCAGTATGTACTGATTTGGCCAAAGTGCTGTTTTGAAAAAATAATGCATCGGTCCTTACATGTACTGTGTCCCAGAATGCAAAGCCCTGAAATGGTCACAACAACCTGTCAGGATTTTTAAAAAATTGTTTTTACAGTTTTCGTGTGTGATTTCATGAGAATTAATGGGAGATCAAAAATTTGCGTCACCATTTTTGGAGTTAAGAAGAAGCGAGACTCTACTGCACAAGCCCCTATGAGGGTAACTAGCCAGCCAGCCATTCACACAGAGCATTGCAGCCAAGGCAGCAGACACTTCAGCTACATTGGCAGATGAAAGCCAGGCCCCAAAATGTGTTTAGTTTCTGCCATGTTATTCTGTCATTGCATTACATTTTTTATGTTTTATTAAGATTATGCTGTTATTGCCAAGGGATAAATGTTGACCAAACCAGCGCGGGCATTAACACAAGCAAAAATGCCACCAGTCAGCAAACAAGCAAGGTATCCAGTTTGATCAAAAAAAGAATAACAAAGATAATTTTATGCTTCCAAAGCAAAATAAATCACTTATCCACTGAATAAGCTCCAACTCTCTGTACATTTGCAGTGAAGTAATGCAACACAAGAATGGTGAATCTTGTTTCAGATAGCGTTATCCATCTCCAACCAGCAAGCCTGGCATACTGCAAAATAAATCGATTTAACAGTTTCACACTGCTTGCTACTATAAAAAGCAGTATGCAGTATGTCATACATACTGCATACAGCTTTTATCGGCAGTATCTGGTAGGCGGTTCTGAATACAGCTATACACTCATCGTTAGTGGCATCTTGATTTGAGGTTTTTAAATATATGCCCCTGAGACATTTTTTACCTCACCAAAACAATCATTTGAATAATATTTGCAAAAGTTGTCAAAATACAGTTTTTATGTCCTTTTGACACTCTGCCTGCCTGCTGTCCTACCAGGATCAGTCCATGCAGTTTGGTTCAGACCGTAGTCGTTTCTCAGAAGGGAAAAGAGCAGTCGAGGACAAAAACATCGGGCCGCTCATCAAAACCATCATGACCCGCTGCATCCAGTGCACACGCTGTGTCCGGTGAGTAGGACTGCAACTAACAATTATTGTCATTATTGATTAATCTGGTGATTTTTTTTTTTTTTATCTTTAATCATTTAGTCTTTGAAATGTCCAAAAAATTGTGAAAAATATTCATCACAATTTCCCAGAGCCCAACATGATGTTTTCAAGTTGCTTCCTTTGTCCAACCAATAGCCCATAACCAAAGGACTCTTTATTTACTATCATCAATGCAAAAGAAAAGCAGCAAGTCCTCATATTTAACAGGCTGGAACCAGCAAATGTTTGACATTTTTGCTTGTTACTTTTGCTTGAGAAGCGACTGAAACAAGTGACTGAAACAATTCATCAATTATCAAAAAAGTTGGCAACTATATATCTTTTGATCAACCAATCTTTTAATCCACTAATTGTTGCACCGGTGAGTGCATCAGAAACATCCATATTTATATCCTTCAGGAGTAAAAGGTAATCTGCTATTGTCAGTTCAAGTGGTGAAATATATGAGATCCTTGAACAGCTCATTATTCATTCCTCCTCTGTGTATTTTATGCAGTTTTGCCAGTGAAATTGCTGGTATTGAAGACCTGGGAACAACAGGAAGAGGAAACAACCTGCAGATCGGGACATACGTGGAGAAGATGTTCATGTCAGAGCTTTCAGGCAACGTTATCGATGTGTGTCCTGTGGGAGCCCTTACCTCCAAACCTTACGCTTTCACCGCACGACCATGGGAGACCAGGTATGAAAGGGTTTGATACTTCACTTAAGCTAATGCAACAAGTGCTATCACCATACAGAACCATAGTAGAGAATTATTGTTGCTTAAATTTAAGGAGTATAATATGAGCTTTCTTGAAGTGATTTGTTCAGCATTTTGGTCAGTTAGTGTTCACCTTTGTGTCTGATTCCGTCATACTGTTTCCTTTAGCTTCAACTTCTGCTATCTTTGCAGGAAAACAGAGTCCATTGATGTGTTGGATGCTGTGGGCAGCAACATTGTGGTGAGCACAAGAGGTGGTGAGGTGATGCGGGTGCTGCCCAGGCTAAACGAAGACGTCAACGAAGAATGGATCTCTGACAAGACCAGGTAAAATCCAGACACAAGTCAGAAGAACTGGCTTTAGGAGATGCCACACGCTGACTGAAAGGCTTAAAAATGTGTAACCCTAACCCTAACATGCTTCAGATTGAATTGAAGAGAAACCCAGTCCACTAGTCTTTAAAATGAATGTGTGATTTTGTTAGAAACATCAGATTTGACTTATCCAATTATAAATATATAGATATGTTGATATGTACCTTGACCAAAGAATCAAAAATCCCAAAATATGTGTCCTCAGGTTTGCATATGACGGTCTGAAGAGGCAGAGGTTGACCCAACCAATGGTGAAGGATGCTTCAGGTCAGCTGACCCCAACCACCTGGGAGGATGCTCTCACTCGTGTTGCTGGAGCAGTAAGTGTGTGTTTGCTTACTCGATCTGTCTGTTTATTTCTCTTTGACAGCAAACATGTGATATTCATGTCTTTTTATTTATGAAATTTCTCTCTGTCCATTATATTGTTGACAACTTAGGCACCTCTTGGGGTATTTTAGTTGTGTTATCATACTGGAGCCTGTATCCATAAATAAGTGTGTGTGTTTGCTGTGTGCAGCTGCAGAGTGTTCAGGGCAATGAGGTAGCAGTTATTGCAGGAGGAATGGCCGACGCTGAAGCTCTGGTCTCCCTCAAAGACCTCCTGAACAGACTCGAGTCAGAAAACCTTTGCACCGAGGAGCTCTTCCCTATGGCGGGCGCAGGGTAAGACTTAATATAATATAATGTATAGTGTTCCACCAGTCTCTTTAGGTGTGTAGTGTATCTCCAACTTCACCGGCTGACGCTGTTTTCTTTATCTCTCCGCAGAACTGACCTACGCTCCAACTACCTGTTGAACTCTCGCATCGCTGGCATCGAGGAGTGTGACCTGCTGTTGCTAGTAGGAACCAACCCGCGCTACGAAGCCCCACTCTTCAACGCCAGAATACGCAAGAGGTAAACTCAAAGGTTTGCATTTTCACCCAAAGTAGTTAAAAGCTTCCCTCAGGCAATTGTTGTCCACGTCTCCACTGCAATAAAGTGAAGGCAGGACTTGACGCTAACTTTTCTCCCAAGGAGTGGAGGGATAGAGTGGAGAGCAGATGATAGAATGCTCATTACAACCATTAGAAACTTGAGACTTGACTTGGACTCTAGCTCAGAGTCCAAGTCAACTCTCAAGTCTTTAAGCTAAAGTCTTAAGACTTGATTTGGACTTGCAAAAAATGACTTGTGAACATCTCTGGTGTTCTTATCTAACTATTCACCATAAAGCTAAAAAGGGTACTTTCCAAAATGTCAAACTAATTCCTATAGCGTTAAATGATGTTGAATAGTAAACAAAACATGACGGTGATGGATGATGGCATGCTCTTGTTAAGCTGTTCTTTTTGAGAATTGAAAACTTTGTTACTTGTGCTTTCATATCAGAGTTTTATGTAACTCTGCCTTTCTCTTTTGCTCCTCTTCCTCTATCAGCTGGCTCCACAATGAGCTGCGTGTTGCCATGGTGGGTCACCAAGTTGATCTGAGCTACACTTACGATCACCTGGGAGAGGAAACGTCAGTACTGAAGGAGCTGGCTAATGGCACACACCCCTTCTGCCAGGTAATGAACACGCTCGGAGGACGTTTGGAGAGAATTTTGCTGCTGATTTATGAACTGATGTGACTTTTTAATGCAGTTCTCAGATGAACTTCTGGCAACTTTTACTTGAATTTTTCCTCTCCCCTTCAGGTCCTGTCAGCTGCCAAGCGTCCTGTAGTGGTTGTGGGCAGCAGCGCTCTGCAGAGAGATGACGGAGCTGCCATTTTGAGCGCTGTCTCCACCATTGCTCAGAACGTTAGAACCACTAGTGGAGTGGTGGAGGGGTGGAAAGTCCTCAACGTCCTGCATAGGTACAGTATAAAAAGTATTCATCCCCTGGGTGTTTTCCTCTTTTATTGGATTTTTTGACAATCATTAAAAAAAACCCTTTCATGTCAAAGTGGCAACAGATTTCTGCAAAGTAATGACAATTAATTAAAAATATATAATGATTTAAGTGCAAGATCACCTGAGTGCAGTGACTGTGTCTCCAGTGGTTGTAAGTCCCCTGTGTCTGAAGGTCCAGTCACTGGTTAATCAGTATTCCTGGCTACAAGGGCTTTACACCATGAAGACAAAAGAACACTCCAAGCAACTCTATGAAAAGTTATTGAAAAGTCAGGGGATTGATACAAAAACAATTCCAAGTCACTGAACATCCCCCGTAGTTCAGTTAAATCCATCATTAAGAAATGGAAGGAATATGCAACATGTGTAAATCTCTAGAGCATCCCCACCATGAAGCATAGTGGTGGTAGCATCATGCTGTGGGGATGCTTCTCAGCAGCAGAAGGCTTGTAAAGGTAGAGGGTAAAATGAATACTTATGTTATCAGTAATTGACATTACTTTGTAGAAATGTTTTGACTTTGACTTAAGCCTTTTTTTTCACCCTTTTCTTTTGTAAATTCTTGTCAAATAATATTGACCATGATTCCATTTATAAAACCAATAAAAGGGGAAAACATACAAGGGTGTGAATACTGTTTATAGGCACTGTACAAGTTGAACTCATTTGTAGGTTTCAAAACAAATAGATGCAGATTGGAGTTGTTGGCTTTTTGGTCAGTGAGATTAAATATACCTATATTGGTCTCTATTAATGAGGTACAGCAGATTCCTCCTACTCATACTTTGTGTTTTATATGTGTGTGAGCAGAGTGGCCAGTCAGGTGGCTGCTTTGGACCTGGGCTACAAGGCCGGTGTGGAGGCCATCAGGAACAATCCACCCAAAGTCCTGTTCCTGCTGGGAGCTGATGGGGGCTGCATCACCAGAGCTGACCTGCCTAAAGACAGCCTCATTATCTACCAGGGTATACACACACAAAAAGACGTGCCACAAAGGATACACACATTCAGTCATAACCAAGAGTGAAAAACAGCGTAACTGATATTTATAAATCATTTTCAACCCCTACAGGTCACCATGGTGACGTAGGAGCACCAATGGCAGACATCATCCTACCTAGTGCGGCATTCACAGAGAAAAATGCTACCTATGTCAACACTGAAGGTAGGAGCCAACACACTCGGGTGGCAGTCACCGCTCCGGGAATGGCCCGAGAGGACTGGAAGATCATCAGGGCTGTATCTGAAGTAAGCAGGAAGTCACTCCCCCATCGTACATACTAACAGTCATACAGATAGCCAACATTTATTTTGATTTAAAACACAGTCATTTAAGTAATGTTTTTGTGTGTTTGCAGCTGGTCGGTGCGACACTGCCCTACGACTCTCTGGAAGAGGTCCGATCCAGACTAGCTGAGGTCTCTCCTAATCTGGTCCGTTATGACGATGTAGAGGAGGCAAACTACTTCAAACAGGCTAATGAACTTGTCAAGGTACACACACCAAAACATCAATAGAGTTGGAATTTGGAGTTGTACAGTGTATAATGCCTTCACATTCATTTTTTTTGTCTTTTGTGTTTATTTGTATAATCATGGTTCGAGTTACATGGGAGCCAATGAGAGTTGAGCACCCATGAAAGCAATAAAATCACACATCTGTGGGGGTTGCTAAGACAGAACAAATACCCATTTTTTTAATGACATATAATTATTTTTTTGCTGTCATGAATAGTATTTAGATTAATGATAAAATAGGCTAAAAGAAAGGAATTACGCAACATATTCTCTCGGGAAAGACAGGCACAGTGTAGTGCTTCATGCAACATTAATAGGGAGTTTTGGGTTAAATTTGGCTATCAATAATAATTAATGATTATCAGGGATAATTATTAATTATAATTAATAATAAGATCCAATTTACATCTCTCACCTCGGGGCACCACCCTTGAAGAAGGGAAAAAATAGCCAATTCACCAAATCAGTCTCAGAAAAGGTACTAAACTGTTTGTAACTCTGATTAATAATTAACTTAATAACTACAACCAATATTACCACAACAGCTGTAATGGTCGAAGGATTTTGGAGTTCTTGACAGAGTAGAGGATGGCAACATTCACTCTTTTACAATAGTAAATGGACAGCATGACGGTTCAAAAGTCTTTTATTTAACACAAAGATGATCTAACTAACATGTACTATATACAATGAAAGACAGCGGGTGGAGGAAGCTGGTTGCTCCTTTCCTTTGCTGGGATAGCAGCTCAGTGCGAAAATAAATCCAACATCCTCACTGCTGCTGGAGTCACTTCTAGTAACAGTTAGTTGATTGTCTTTATGCACACAGGATAAGTCAGCTGCAGGCTACTGGTAGCCAGCTGTGTGTTGTATCTTTTTATCTTCCAATGTGTGCGAGCAGGCAGGGCGGAGAGAAAAAAATACTCGGAGAATCGTCGATATTGCTGTTAGATCTTGATGATCGAAAATAATGATCGAAAATGTCTTTTTATTTCACTGTGTTGTCATTCGTCTCTGTGTGTAATGCTGCTGCTACACCTTAATTTCCCAGCTTGGGATCAATAAAGTATATCTATTCTATTCTATTCTATTCTATGTAAAGTTAATTTCAATCAATTTTCAATTTAGAATCAAAATCATGACCTTAGTTTATAGCATTTAATAGACTAACTATAGATAAAAAAGCAAGAAATGAATGAATATTCACACCTGGTTCAGTGGTTCACTATTTTATAAAAAAAATATCCAAATAGCTGCAAAGGCCTTGAATGTTTCTGATAGCTGAAAGCTTGAACGTTGGAGAAGTCACTCAGAAGAGAATGTTCGTCTCTGTTCTTTGCAGGCTGTGAACCAGGACCTCTTAGCAGCTCCTCTTGTACCACCTCAGCTTTCGGTAGGGGACTTCTACATGACAGGTAAGTGTGTGTTTTTTTCATAGGGGATTCACAAACAAATATACAAATCTTTACATTTTAAATAATCGTCTTATACTCCCTCTATTTCTGTCTTCAGACTCCATCAGCAGGGCTTCCCAGACGATGGCCAAATGCGTAAAAGCCGTGACAGAAGGAGCGTCCGCTGTCGATGAGCCTTCAGTTTGCTAGAACAACTCTTAACACTCACATACAGTACAACAATTAACAGTCTCTCTGCCAAAACAACACACACTCTGATGAAACAGACTGCCGCTCTTTAATTTAAAGTTGTCCTTGATGCTTGTTGTATACAGTTAAATCGTTTTCACTCCTGAGAACCCTCTTTGTTGAATAAAGCTGAGAAACATATGAAATATAAATAAAATCTTACAATAGTCTTGACTCCAGTTTGGGTGGTTTTCATTTCCGTCATATATTTTACTAAAAATATTTAGACTTCAAGAGTAAGAAACATTATTTTTCAATGTGTCAAATAGATAACAAGTATATTTCTTTTGCACTTGCATGCCATTACATTTGCATGCCAAATTAAAGGTTTAAATGAATAGTAGAGTATCTTTGCAGTGCAGTATAACCTTTTTTTCATAACTTGAAGCTCTGACCTCTAACTTTTGCCCCTTTAACAGAAACAAAAATCTAACCTCTGCTGTTATGCTTCCGACATTAAAATGTATAGTTGAACATTCCAGGGAGCGTTAGCCAAATACTTTCCGATGAAATATGCTCAAAACTGACTTTCAACACAGGCGTGCTGACATGCAGGTGGAAGAAAAAGACAGGTTTCACAGAATCCAGAGGTCAGGTCAAGGCCAATAAATGAGTTAATGACTCAAAACATTAAAGACCTGATTGTCTTGTTTAATTTACAGCCCCTGTCTGAAAGAGCCTGTAAGGTACATTTCCCAGTTTCATCAATGAGTTTTGCTGACCCACTCTCAAGAAGCTTGCTGTTACCTTTGATTCTACCCTCTCTTTTGATCAGCACATTGAATAACTTACCATGGCTAGCATGAGACCTTTCCTATCCATGGCTGACCCAGAGATCCTTATTCATGCCTTCGTTTTATCTAGACTAGATTATTGTCATGCTATGAGTTTGGGTCTGCAACGTCTTGGCACTAAAAGTCTAATTACTTACTGTACTAATTACTAATTGTACTAATTACTAATTGTAAACGGGCTTGCCCTCTTACACCTGTCTGACCTCATTAACCCATATATCCCACCTTGTGCATTACGCACTCAGAATTCGCTCCTTGCTTGAACCTGAAGTCGTCCCTGTCCACCATGTTGCAAGCCATCCCAATTCTCTTATTTGTGCTTCGAGGATCAAGCTCTGAGGAGGATACACGAGAGCTGCCTTCACGGAAGTCTTTTACCGGCCAACACGCCCCCTTAGTTATTAGCCCCATTCACACTGCCCTTAAAGTGCGGGAATCATGCGCCAATTCTCCACATTGCCATCTGTGTGAAAGTTTCAGATGCGGAGAGGGGGGACAGTTTTGCTGCGGCTCTGATGCACCTCCAGAGGTAGTATCAGAGGCAAGCCGACATCTGTGTGAATGGGTAAGCCGGCAGCACGGATCAGGGGTGTGTCGGTCTGATGATCACAGTCTGACAGCTAAACAGATCCTACACTCATCAAACAAAAGAGAAATGTCCCACAAAGCAACAGTAATGTGGTAACTGGTAGTGTCTTTGGCAACTTATATGAGGAAAAAAATACTGCAGTAATACGTAGAAAAGCCTCTGTCATCCTGTCTGTCCTACTGACTCTTAGTCACATTTCTGCCTGAAAAACAGTGTCTGACCCCGGCAAAAGACTTTGACTCACCATGTCTTTGTCTCCTTCACTATTGTGTTGTAGTTACTGTCATGATGGTGGCCAAAAGTGGCCAATGGCATGTCACTCGTGGCTCAGCGGCATATACCGATCCCTGGATTGGTATACCGTATATAGTCAAGTAATATGGTTACATTTCTGCTGATAAACTACTGTAAGTTAATGAAAGAGCTAGCCTTAGCTAACATGGCTAATGTTAGCCTAGCCAGCGTAGCCAGTCGGTAGCAGAAACTTTGAGCCAACCAACCAAACAATACTTAATGACAGGTTTACTTTATTAGGAGAACACAAAAACACTCTATATTGCGGAACATTAACAACAATAACAAGTTACCCCCAACACTGTCGGTCACAGTCTCAATGAGTCTCGTAAACTCTCTCTCTCTCTCTCTCTCTCTCTCTCTCTCTCTCTCTCTCTCTCTTGGGCTATATAAATGAAATTGATTTGATTTTGATTTGACCTGGACTGATCCTCATCATTCTCACAAATAAAAGTAGTAGTTTGAAATTTTAGGAAATAAAATAATTTCTTCTCTAAATTCTTTGCTGGGAGTTACATGAGAAGACTGATACCAATCTCATGTTTGTCCATTCAGTATGAAGCTAAAGAATGCAGACAGTTAGCATAACTTAGCTACCTATCTACTGATGGATATGAAACCGCAAGCCTGGCTTTATCCGAAAGTTAAACAAAGTCCTCCTGTAGCTACACCGGTCCAATTAAATAATGGCCACGATTCATTCAGATGTCTGTTGAAGATTTATTTGGGGTGATTTTTCCAAAATGTCAAATCAGTCCTTCAGACTTACTTAAAGTACATAAACTTCTGGCGAGCAACTGTTGTCTTTAACACCACCAAAATCCCTCTGAGAGAGAATTTAGCTGCACATTCACTGATTTTGAATCAGATTTATTCAGAGCAAACAACAGTGTCATATTCCCATTTTGAAACTGAAATGTCTATGAAGATTCAGACACTCTTGGATGAATCTATAACCATTATATTGAGATGGTAGGAACATTTGTGATTTGGGGGGCAATAGTGAGTATGAGCAAGTTTACATTTTAGTTCTTTAGGAATGATTGTAAACCATTGAAACTCCCTTCATAGACTGTTTACATGGGTCTTGAATAGATCCAGAATTGGATAGTGGTGTCTGTAGTTCCACTCAGTTCCTCTAGAAAAATTGCTCATATGCTGTTGCAAGAGGTTGAGAGAGAGAGAGAGAGAGAGAGAGAGAGTGAGAGAGAGAGAGAGAGAGAGAGCTCTTTCAACCAAACAGAAGTAGAGAGATATACACACACAGACACACTGAATAAGAGAGATGACAGTCCCAAGTTAAGGTCTCCTCATTCCCTGTCTGCTCAGTCTCTGAGACTGAAGTGACTTCATTATTTTACTCCACTCCGTATCTGGAATTTATTTTGACTTAAAGGTCAGTATTATTGCAACCTATAGTGGAGTAATGCTTCTTTTCCGCTGCTCTGTATACATTGTGTTGTTACATAAAGTTTGTTTTGCTCTTTTGTTTTGCAAGGTTTTAGTTCTACTATTTTGTATTTGCATTTTAATCTTGACACTGCTTCCTCTGTTTTGCTCTGTAGGGTTTTCATGCAGGGACAAACAGTGGTTTAATACTGGATCCAACAGAAAAATGGTTCCAGTTAAACTCCTCATTCTGGGAGCTCAGAACACTGGAAAAACAGGTAGATTACAACCTACAGACAGAAATATCAATAGGCAGAGAAACAGACAGAATAAACATATGTAGACAAGAAAGTGAAGGAAGAAGGACTGGAATGTGTGTGCGCACATTTTAGATTACATAACATTCGCATAGGTACTGTCACATGGTCATCATGTGAGGAAAAAAAGGTTACATTTAGGGTTAAAGTTTGGTCATGGTTTAAGAGGTTCTGCTAAATAAGGAAATCTAACACAGGTCTCATTGACCTATTTTCCTGAGCATTGAAGTGTAAATATGTCCAGCAGCCACTGTGACCTTTACTGCTAATGTCAAACTACTGCCTGACTCCTTGTCTGTAGTTAAATCTCCTCAAAGTGGGAAAAGAGATCAGTATGAGGGATTGCTTTGTTGGCAAATTGACTTGGGGCATGGTTTCATACAGATTGTTGTGCTCATCTTGCATAATTTAAGAACAGTCTGATGTAACAGTGTTTTTCTAAAAAATGAAAATAAAAGAATGAGTTTGTGAAGGTAACAACAGGATTTCTAACATTATGACCAAAAACGTCAATGATTAAATACTGTAGACTGTACTCTTAAAGGCGCCATGTTATGCTCTTCATTAAGTTCATACTCTTATTTTGTGTTTGTTTTCATGCATTAATATTAGAAAAAACAATTTTATTCTCATCCCCATCCCCATTGCTGCAGCACCGCTATTCTTCCTGTGTCCGTTTCCTCCATTTAAGGCCCCAGTCTGCTCTAAATGGTCACCTCACGAGCCTGAGCAGATATATTGCCCACCGTGTTTTCACGTCATCTCCATCTCATGCTTTATTTTCCCTTCGCTTGTGAAAAAAACCTATACCCAACCCCTGCAGGAGGGGGCAATCCGATATTTTCCGGCAGGGAACTATGGCTTCAGACTTAGAGGTGCTGACTCTTATGCCAACCACTTCACAATTGGGTGAAATATGGCCCAGTGCCAGCTGGAGGTCACGGAATGATGAAGTCAGCAGAACTACTTAATTTGCAAAAATCAGATGCAAGTCTGACCCTCTTCTCAAAATAGCTGCACCTTAAGATCCAGACCATGACAATCACAAACAGGATCAGGGACTAGGGACAACCCTGGCAGAGTCCAACACCCAGTGGAAACATGTTTGACTTTTTGCCAAGTAAACTGACACAGCTCTCATTTGATTATATAGGGGCTGGATAGCTCGTAATAACAGCCCCAGTACCCCATACTCCCACAGTTCCCCACACAGGACTTCTTAGGGGACACATTTGTAGGCCTTCTCCAAGTCCACAAAACCTTGACTGGATGAGCAACTCCCATGACCCCCTCAGCAAGCCCGCAAAGGGTGAAGAGCTGGTCCACCATTCCACAATCTGGACGGATCTGCATTGTTTTAAGTCAGTCAATCAATCAATTAACCAATCTTTATCTGTATAGCGCATATTCACAACAAAAGTCATCTCATGATACTTTCCAAATTGAGCAGGTCTAGACCATACTTCTTGATTAATTTATTTACAGAGACCCAACATTTCCCTCATGAGCAAGCACTTGGCCATCAGTGGTGAGAAAAAACCTCGACCAGAATCAGACTTTCCTGAATCCCAGGTTTGACAATCAGCCGGAGCCTCCTTTCTAGAACTCTCGAATGAACCTTTGCAGGGAGGCTGAACATTTTGATATCCGAATAACAAAGTACACCCTCCGGTCCCCCTTTTTGAAAATGGGAACTATCACCCTGTGGTCTGTCAATCCTAAAATACTGACTACCACGCAACATTGAAGAGTCGTGTCAACCAAGACAGACCAACCATGTCCAGAGCTGTAAGCATCCCAGAGTAAATCTCATCCACCTCTGGTGCTTTGCCGCCAATGAACTTCTTGACTACCTCGGCAGCCTTAGGGATATGGGCGAGTCTTCCCGTCAGACCCCAGTCTCTTCCTTCTCTGCAGAGGACATGTTAGTCAGGTTCAGGAGCTCCTCCAAGTTGTTCTTTTCACCACCGACAATATCTCCAGTCCAGATCAGCAGTCCTCCTCCCCAGCTGAACATAGCCTGGGTCAAGCCCTGCTTTTCCCTTCCGAGTCACTAAATGATTTGCCAGAACTTCCTTCAGGCCAACCTGATAACCCTTTTCCATAGCCTTCCCAACTCCTCCCACCCCCTAGTTTCTGCTTTAGTGACCACCAAAGCTGCAGTCCCTCTGGCCTCCCAGAACCTGTCTGCAGCTTCAGGAGACCCCTGGGCCAACCAAGCCCAAAGCTTCAGCTTGACGGTTTCCCTCACCATTGTGTTCTTAGTTAGTGACTTTCTGACCACAGCACCTAGCAGCGTCCTCTACATGACGAGACTTTGAACAGGATGAGCATGAAATTTCTCCGGAGATAGGAGCTGAAGACCTGACAGAAAGGGACCTCCGCAGGACGTTCCCAATTCACCCCCACTACTTGGTGGATTTATCAGCTTTGTCCAGCAGCCTCCCCTGCCTCTGAACTAACTCAACACCAGGCAGTGGTCAGTTAACAGCTCTGCTCCTCTCTTCAAGTCCAAGTGTGTCCAAGAATACAGCTGCAGATCTGATGGATATAACCACAAAGTTCTTCATAGACCTTTGGACTAAGATGGTCTGGTGCCAAATGCACTTTGAACCGCCTTATGCTTGATCATGGTGTTCATTATGGCCAATCCATGACCAGCACTGATGTCCAATAACACAGCACCGCTCAGGTTCATATCCAACAAGCCGTTCCTGCTGCTCATTCCCCTCCAGGTTTGTCCATCGTTGCCCACATGAGTGTTGAAGTCCCCCAGAAGAACTAGAGTCCCCAGATGTAACCCCTTTCAGGACGCTGGGAAATTCAGTTCTCCTAACTGGAGACCTTAAATTCAGTTTTCAGATAAATAGCAACTTCAATACAATAGTACTGTATAGTATACAATAGTGGATCAAAACAGTATTTTTTTTCAGCTGTAAAGGCTCACACACTGTAACAGCTTGAACAAGCTTAAACAACCTTTTAATGTGTCCTTCCTGAATACAACGAACACTCAAACACCAGACACAGATGTTAAACAAACATGAACCCATCCAGACTCCTTCCACCCAAACACAGAGAAAGCACTTCTGCATTTGTTTAAACAAGGCAGGTACCATTACTAAGAGGATAATTCTCAAAGTGATGATGACAACAGAAGAGGTGAACACACAGTAGGCCGAAATAGGATTAAAATGTGAAAATAAAATGTCGTGTGCATGAAGGCATAGTATGTGAGAGAAATATTTGTGTCTGTTGTGTTTACAACTGTTCACTCTCTGATGACCATGTCTGTTTTGTGTCTCCAGCACTGTGTGTCCGTTTCATAACCAAGCGCTATATTGGTGAATATGACCATAAAAAGGGTAAGACTTAAGTAAATAATTATTACAATAAACATCATTTATATGTAAAAACATACTAGACTATGCAGCACTTACCCACATCATTCACTGACAGGATAAAATAAGTGACTGTGTTTTACTACAGAGGTGACCTACAGATGCAGCAGGGTGGTGGACCAGGAACCCGTTGATCTGGAGATTACGGATATTGCTTGTAAGGTAAATTTTGGCGTTTATTTATTCAGTTTTAGAAAAAATATATTTACTTATTTTAGCTACGTATTCTTAAAACCAAAGTTTGTATCACCCATCAAGATCATAAATCCCAAGGAGAATGTTGATAAAATAGGTAGAAATTTTAAGAAATAGGCTTATTAGTTTATAACAATAAAGCATCACTGATATTGTAATAACATAATTATGATTATGTAACACCTTTTTACATTTAAAACCAGAAAATCTGTGATTATATCCCCCCCATTGTAATTCAGAAAAATTCAAAATGTTTTTCCTTTGTTTTCTACTTGTTCCTTAAAGTCAAATTCAATTTGAAATACTTTTTGAATGCAGAAATTTTATGAGATCAGGTGGGGCAAAGGAAACACTTGATTTGATATGTTGATGAAGGTTCTAGGTCGTCCAGGTCATGGTAATTCTAAGTGTTATATCGTAGCAAGGGCATCTCTAGCTGCATTTGTGGAGACAAAACCAGCTACTTTAAGTCAAAGTATAAGTGTTTTGGGGAAAACTCAACAAGCACATCACTGTCACAAGATAAAATTGAAACTTGAAACCAAAAACCAACATCAAGTTTCAACCTAAGACTGATAACAGCTTTAGCATGAAACTTTTCTGAAAAAGACCTTCATCTCTTTTATTGAAGAGGAGTGAATTGTGCATGTACAATTTATAACAAGAGTCTACAGAGTTGTGAAGGGATTGCATGTCGCCCCTTAGCATCTCCGTGGTTTCCTCGACAAAAAGTTTATGGGATTTTTTATTGGATTTTGTATTATTGCTAAAAATATAAGCCCTGTGGCAAACACAAGTCTATGATATTTTTTTAATGCTTTGTAAAGCGAGATCATATTCACAGATGAACACCACTTTTGTGATTTTTGATGCGTTAATTAAATCCCTAGAAGTAAAAAGCTAATGTTAAGGCTATAAACAGACTACATTGTGGTTGCATGACTTCGTCAACGTCACCACCGCTAAGCATCTTACTACACAATTACTATACAGTCAGAATTGGAATAGTTTGCAACCAAGGTCCGCCTGTAAAGACAGCCTGCTACTGAGTAGATGACATCTGATGTCACTGACAACTTCTGAACTTCAGAACTTCAGACAACAGAGAACGTCTTTAATCTAAATTTTTATTGTAAATAATACATTTTACTCACTAACAATAGAAAATTTACACTGCTCATTTAAATAATATATCTTGAACTAGTTTCTTAAAGTCTCATTCAATAAAGGTCTATGTGATTCTTCTTCATGCGATGACGGGAGGGGCTGCCTGAGCAGCCTCTATTGACCAGCCGCCACTGATTTGCACCATTCAAGTTCTTGTGGTTTTGATGAGTTATTTGACATCAGTCAGTGTTTCTCATGTGGCAGCTTTATAATGCATTATATTATCTCCTCCAGGAGAGCTCTGTGGCTTCTCTGGAGTCTTCCATCCGCTGGGCAGACGGTTTCCTGCTGCTCTACTCCATCACACAACGCGTCAGCTTCCTGGATGTCCCTCGATTTAAGAAACTCATTGACCAAACAAAACAGAGTCTGGGTAGGGAACTAACTCATTATCAGAGGGAGTCTTGAAGGAAATGTGCAAAGGCTCTTCTGACTGTGACATCAGATAGTTGAGCAGGACAGCACATTGAATTTTCTGTCTTTTTTTTACCATCACTTACCACTGGGAGTCATCCGACAGAACTTTAAGGCAAATCCTTTAATGTCACTAATTTAACAGGATGGGTAAATGTCAAGGCCTGCATCTTTTGTTTTACAAGTTTTAGCAGGAAGTGAGCCAAATTTGTGAGCTATCCTGTTCTCCAAGTGCTAGTAGTAACTACCATATATTTGTGACTATATAACAGATGACTTAGAGACATGAAACAGCTAACATATCAGTTGCTGAACTATTGAACCAGTAGTGTGATCTCCACAGGAACAGTGTGTTCACTATGTGTGCTCCAGTGTGGAGTCCAGTGAGTCTCTGTTTTAACTCAGTCTGAAATCTGCCTATTGTCATGTCTTTACACACACACACACACACACACACACGCACTACACACACACACGCACACACACACACACACACACACACACACACACACACACACACACACACACACACACAGAAAAACACATGAACAGATAAAACAGACATATATTCCATACTTGGTATGTATTCTGTGCTCAATAGGTAAGCATAAACTCCCAACTATGCATGCCATAGCATCATGCTACCAGTTTAACGTCACTTTATTTCATTGTGTGTGTGTGTGTGTCAGTTGTTCCTACCATGCTTGTTGCCAATAAGGCAGACTTGGAAATTGGGAGGGAGGTGACAAGCGAGGAAGGACAGAGACTGGCCAAGGATTTACGGTTAGTGTGTGTGTCTGTATGAAAATTGAGTGTCTGTGGTAGTACAACCAAATATCTTCACCCAACTGAATATTGAATTAAACAGTGTGTTGTTAATGTTATTTTTATGAAAATTATATAATGAGAATAAGATGGCAATGTTATGGACTTAATGTGCAACTAATTATCTTCTGCTTAGTTTCTGTTATACAGTATGCATTTTAATACAGCCTAATTTAGTCCCTAAATAAATACTGGTGACTTGCAGTCATATTTTTTAATAACCTTAAAGGCAGAACCCAGGTGTAACCTTCAGTGTGTGTGTGTGTGTTTGCGTGTGTGCGTGTGCCTCTAGGTGCAGTTTCAGGGAGCTGTCGGTGGCAGAAGCAGTTTTAGCTGTGGAGGTAGCAGTGTTTCAGCTCATCAGGTTTGGATCAGCTGTGTTATAACTTCACACCAGTGCTGAAGAAAGTACCCCAAAGTCATAACTGAGTAAAATAAAAGATAGTGAGCCAAAATATTACTTTGGTAAAAGTGATAGTCACTCATATAAATAGTACTTGAGTCTTTAAGTATCTGACATATAAATGTACTCTAGTATGAAAAGTAATTTTCTGGCAATAAATGAAAATGTAAAGTGTAAGTAAATTATACATTTTACACTTACGTACAATATATACTGTTTATCAAGGGTTGACAGATTGGCCCAGCCAACTATTGAATCACATATTTAGCATTTTCTGATGATCGGAATCAGTGATTTTTAAAAAAAATTTTTTTAGCCAATTGCAGATAAAATAAATTACTTAAAAAATGTGCTTCTTTGGTTCTGATGCAGAATGTAATGCACCTATGAAACAGTAACTTACGTAAAGTAGCAGAAAATGGAAATAATCAATTAAAGTACAAGTCCTCAAAATTGTACTTATGTACAGTATTTGAGTAAATGTACTTTGTAACATTCATCACAGCATCAACTTTAACTGTTTACAGTATGGTCAAGACACCAAATCTTATATAGGCTTAAGCACACAACATAAGTTAAGCCCCAATTCCACACTACACTAAATCTAAGAAAGCACTGAAAATGTAACATACTCAGAACAGTCTGCATGCCTTTTAGAAAACATGTGAATTTTGAGTGTGCTGTTAATGGACACTTCCCCCACAGTGCAATGCACAGGAAAGAAAGGAAATGAAGGAGGTTTTTCACAGCTGGAAAAAAAATGACAATAAATTGCGGATGGTAAAGAGACAGCTCCAGAAAGATTTTAGAATAGAAAAAGAAAAAGAAAAATCTTTAGGAAGACATTTTGCTACCTTTTTCTGAAGTTTAATTTGCAAATGTAATTTCACAGCTTGAGTGACCTCTGACAACTCATGTATAGTATAATTTCCTGATAGAGTAAGAGTAAAAGTATGTTGATTTCATGTACACTAACTGCAAAAACAGAAAAAAAATAGTGTGCAGTATGGAACTGGGTTACAACAATAATGCACATTTTGCGCTCCACAAATGTCAAACAGAAGACCCCATGCTTTATATTTGAGCTCACTCATATAACTTATCTGCAGTCTTGTTGAGAAGGCATACAACTGTAGCACAGTTGGAGATGATGTTTTTTCTCTTCTGTCTAACAGACTGGTGTTGGATCAGCAGCGCCCTCTGCCTGACCGGCGCTCCTACATGCTGACAGTCCGCCACGCTTTAACAAGGAAACTTACCCGGTCTAAGACCATGCAGTGGTGACTGAAGCAAATAAACAACCTGTTGTTACAGTGAGACATTTTAGAAAACTGTGTGTTGTCTGCTCTCAAAACACTACAGTTTTACTTTGGACTGATTCTATGATATCAAATCCCCTGGCGATTGAAACATAAAGATATGTTGGATCCTTTTATCCCTCAGCATTTTGAGCTCCAGGTCTGACAGAGTTCACCACATCTGCTGTATTTGTGGACCAGTTTTAGAGTTTTTATGCAACATTGATGATTTGGCTGTTTCCTATCTTAAACCTGCAGCTTCTGGGTTTCTGGATTTGTGGTGTTTGAGGCCAAAAACGAAGAATCACAAAATTACCACATCTAAATGTTTTGCTACTCAAATCACTAGCAAATCACTGTAGAAAAAAATGATGGGGACTTTTGTGTGTCACTAGTTAAACATAAAAACTCTGGGAGCAAGAACACATGGATGTGACCAACTTCATTTTCAGAATTTAGTGACATCACTGCAGTAGTCCAGCTCAGCCTAAGGTAAGCTGGAAAAGAGACTATAACAGGATGAAAACTAGTATAAGAATATAAGTAGAAATAATTTGAGTGAACTTCATGAATGGGCAATCACATCAGCTCCTCTGATCCCCTTTAAAAGCAGCAGACAGTTTAAAGTGAAACTCTCGCCAAAATGCAACCTAGGCTTTTTTTGTGAATGTGTTTGAGTCAAACCTTCATGTAAAAGCATAATTACAACGAAAAAGCCACTTTTAAGATTCACCGTAGTTTTGTTTCCGGGTCAAACTCATTTTCAATGGTGTGCAGGGGCAACTTTACGGTAGCATAAAAATCGCTATTTTTGAAACACTAAGAAGACTTGACACAACATGAAACTTTGCTCGTAGCATCACCAGGGTCTCTACACATGAACATGAGCATTGAGAACATTGTTTGTGTACACAGAGTTTACTAAAAAGAAGGTTTTTGAACAACTCATGTTAGCAGTAGCAGTAGCCGTCCTGCCAGTCGAGATGCGTCGATCCCCGAGTGCGGCGTAACATGGAGGAAAAAGCTCCATGTTACACCAGGGATCGGGGATCGACTCTTCTCGACTGGCAGTACGGCGGCGAGTGAAGCAAGCTACTGCTAACGTGAGTTGTTCAAAAACCTTCTTTTTAGCAAACTTTGTGTACACAAACAATGTTCTCAATGCTCGTGTTCATGTGTAGAGACCCTGGTGATGCTACGAGCAAAGTTTCATGTTGTGTCGAGTCTTCTTAGTGTTTTAAAAATAGCTGCTACCGTAAAGTTGCCCCTGCACACCATGATGTGATTTTGACCTGAAAACGAAACTATGGTGAATCTTAAAAGTGGCTTTTTCGTCGTAATTATGCTTTTACATGAAGGTTTGACTCAAACACGTTCACAAAAAAAGCCTAGGTTGCATTTTGGCGAGAGTTTCACTTTAATGGTCCCCGATGAGGGATGAGAGGAGAAGGCTGCTTCTTTTCTGAGAAAAGTGAATACAAACTGGCCCAAATACACTTTCAGGGGCAAATGATGTCCTTTTGTAAGTTGAATTTTAGACTTAGACCAAGTTATTGAAGAAGTGAATACTATCTGTGCAGTAAGAGTTGAGATACATTCAACTTATAACTTGTAGCACAAAATAAAGTACATCAATCAAACTAATATATGAATCTCTATGTCAACCTTGTTACTATTCTAGGGTAACAGGGTTGATGAAAGTATATGCTTTCTGTTGTCACAGTGCTACTGTGGTAGTCCTGTTGTTTTTCTGTTTTTCTGTGTTCGGTTCTCCCTACCTGCTTTCCCCCCCTCCTTTTCTCCCTCACCTGCTCCTTCTCCTGTGTGTGTGTCTGTGGGCGTGGCAGCAGCAGCAGCAGAGCGGCACACCTGTCTAAGATCAACTCATTACCCTCTGGCTTTATCTACCTGGTCTCTCCACCACTTTGGCGCTAGATTATTACATCCCGTATGGTGACTATGTTGTGCCACTCGTCATTCTTTCTAGATGGCAGTAAAAGTATTTCTTGTTTCTGTGAGTGCTTTTGTGCTTATGCTTATATCCTTGTAGGCTCGTCTGCAGAAACCTCCAGTGCCTTTCTGCTCTGCTTCCTGCTTACCTGCTCTCCTGAGTTCCTCCATGCCGGCTCCAGTCAACCCTGCCTACCTGCCTGCAAGTCTGGTCTTCTCCTCCCCGTTACCCTCTGGAAATCACAGTTTGTAAAATAAATCCTTACTCACTAATTTCCTGTCTCTGATGTCTGCATTTGGGTCCTAAGAATTAACCACACGGTAACATTTGTGTGTACATGAAAATATACTTTTCTTACCAATAGTATTTACATAATACATAATTTACATGTTTTTGCAGGTTTCATCCCTAAATGTTTTCTTTTTTAAATTTCTTCTGATAGGTAGGTTACAATTTGTTGGGGTTTCTGACCTATACTGATCGATCTTAATACACTATCAGCTCGTTGTTTTAGAAATGTGCTTTATAAATCAAATTCATTGTTTTTATTAATATAACTTTATACATGAAATGGGTTAGTGTTAACAACAAAGTGATTTATGTATTTTATATGATTTTGTTAAGATGCCTCTTTCTGCAACTGACAAACAGCTGATTGCGTTTGAGGGGGCACAGCAGATATATTAGGCTTTTGTTTATTCTGTTAAGGCCAGACATGTTCAATAGATAATTTAATTGTGGTGTAATTTCAATATCCTTCATGTTTTGAATAAAACAATTGGCATACATTTACAGTGCATTTAGAAAGTATTCAGACCCCTTCATTTTTTTCATGTTATGTTGCAGCCTAATGCTATTAGCTTTTTATTTATTTATAATTTATTATTTTTCCTCACCAATCTACACTCAATCCATTATAATGACGAAGCAGAAACAAGATTCTTAGAATTTTTTAGAAAATTATTAAAAAGTAAAAACTGAAATATCATGACATAAGTATTCAGACCCTTTGCTATGGCACGTGAAAGTTAGCTTAGGTGCCTCCCATTTCTCTTGATCATCTTTAAGAGGGTTCTCCAACATCTCAAATTCAATTGATTGGCCATGACTTGGAAAGACACACACGTCTATATAAGGTCCACAGCTGACGGTGCATAACAGAGCAAAGACCAAGCTATGAGGTCAAAACTGCCTGCAGAGCTCAGTGACAGGATTGTGTCGAGGCACGGAAGGCTACAAAAAATTCTGCAGCGTTGAAGGTTCTCAAGAGCACAGTGGCCTCCATAAATCTTAAATGGAAGAAGTTTGGAACAACCAGGACCCTTCCTAGAGCTGGCCACCCGGCCAAACTGAGCAATTGGGCAAGAAGGGCCTTCGTAAAAAAGGTGAGCAAGGACCCGTTGATGGTCCCTCTGGCTGCGGTCCAGGGATCCTGTGTGGAGATTGGAGAGACTTCCAAAAGGACAACCATCACTGCAACACTCCACCAATCTGGGCTTTATGGCAGAGTGGCCAGATAGAAGCCTCTCCTCACTGAAAGTGTGCAAAAAAGCATCTAAAGGTCACTCAGGCTGTAAGATTCTCTGATCTGATTAAACCCAGATCGAAGTGTCATGTCTTGAGGAAACCAGGCACCGCTCATCACCTGCCCAATACCATCCCGACAGTAAAGCATGGTGTTGTCAGCATCATGCTTTGAGGGTGTTTTTTAGCAGCAGGGACTGGGCAACTTGTCAGGGTTGAGGGAAAGCTGAATGGAGCAAAGTACAGAGATATCCTTAATGAAAACCTGGTCCAGATCGCTCAGGACCTCAGACTGGGCTGAAGATTCACCTCTGAACAGGACAATGACCCTAAGCACACAGCCAAGACAACGCAGGAGTGACTTAGGGACAACTGTGAATGTTGAGTGGCCCGGCCAGAGCCCTGACTTGAATCCAATCCAACATCTCTGGAGAAACCTGAAAATGGCTGTCCACCAATGGTCCCCATCCGATCTGCAGAGAATGGCAGAAAATCCCCAAATCCAGGTGTGCAAAGCTTGTCGCGTTATACCCAAGGAGACTCGATGCTGTGATCACTGCTAAAGGTGCTTCAACTAAGTACTGAGTAAAGGGACTGAATACTTATTTCAATGCGATAGTTCAGATATTTCTTGAATTCTTTTTTGGCTTTGTCATTATGGTGGTGTACTGAATGCACTGTACATGCACAGTATCATCTTTTTTCATCATCTTCTATGCTAAAACCTCTCAATAAATCTGTCTGCAAAACATTCAGATTAGTCATGTTGAATGAAAGACTTATGAATGTCCCATGAATGTAACTTGATTACAGCCATAACTAACTTAAACAAGCTGTATAACCAATATGGTAAATGTTGTCAACCCTGTTACTGAGGTGTCAGCCCTGTTACTTGTATAATATTCTAATATAATTTAAAAAATAAAGAGAGTAAGAGACCAGTAATCAACTCAAAGAAATTGGGGCATTATTATTTTGTTTTCATAACTTTTTCTTAAAACAGAAGATCCTATGAAGGTGCTGTTGTGAGTATATTTGTCCATGGACAAAAAGTCATATTCTCAATATTCTTACTTTACAAACACACTTGTAACAAGGGCTGTTTGGCTTTCATAGTGTATCATATGTTTTAAATTTGGATTTAAAACCTTTTCAAACAGTAATAGTAGTAAGTAACCCTAACGGCACATTTTTCTGAGAGGTAAGAATCTACTTCATACAAAAAAGGAGTTAAAGACTTAAAACAGTACTTTGAAAAGCAAACATTAAGAATGGGAAATGGCACGTTTTCGTATAATGACATAGATGGATGGATAGAAATAATAGAATACAATCATATTGCAGAATAATTCATAAACAATAATCAAGTCAGAAAAATAAACCATTTATGGTGGAGTGTTGATGTGTCAGGAGTCTCAGACTGAGGATAGAAGCTGCTCTGTAGTCTGGTGGCATGGCAGCAGATACATCTATCTTTTGCCAGATGGCACTGGGGTATGAAGACCATGGCTGAGGTGGGTATTTTATTTTTAGTATCCTTTGGGATCTGTGCAGACATCTCACTTCACCAATATCACTGATGCCCGGTAGTTGGGTACCAATGCTGTCCTAGGTGGTTTTAATCAGCTGCTGCAAAACCTTCCTGCCCTGGGCATGAACCATGCCAGTTTGTGATGTTTCCAGTCCGAAGGCTCTCTGTTGCTCTTCTGTAAAAGTTGACAAGAAGTTTCCTTCGGTAGTAGACCCTTTTCTGTGCTTTTTTCCCAGGGTGATGATGTGGCAAGACCATGACCGGTTCTCTGTAATGTTGATCCAGGAACCTAAAACTACAGTTGCCCAGAAAGGTTGAACTGGAGCTGGTAGTCCCACTGTACAACCATAGAGGGGGTGGGAGCTCAGTTGGCAGCAGTAGATTTACTGTTTTAATGAGACTACAAAAGAGACAAACATTAGCTATCTAGCGTGCTATTTCCTAACTGTATGTTTAGTGGCTGTCTGGGCTGTGCCTGTGTTTTTCTCGTGGTTGCTTAAGACAAATAGCCAGCTGTGGAGCTGATGCAGTGGACTGTGAGCCGTAGCTGCCCTGGTTAACACACCACCACAACTGGCTGTAGCAGCTGCAGTGTCTCTGGGCTCTCAGGTAGAGTGGACAGGCCAGGTGGTGGAGTACACTCTACCTAAAAAGGTAACAGCGATGAGCAGCTCTGGAGAATGAGTGACAACGACATGAGCAACTGAAGACTGAGAGAGAGGCCGGTGTGTAAAACTAGAGTTTTGTGCAAAACTAGAGTTTATGAACTGCCGAAAAGTGACATTTGCAGAGCTACTGTGTGTAAACAGTTTGAGTCATGCATAGAAAACTCAACCAACAAAGCTAACCAATAAGAGGTTAAGTAGAGCGGGTCTTGCAAGAAGATGAGTGGGATCCATAATGCGTCAACATCTGTTGTTGCTCACTTCCACTGTTGCTCGCTTACTTCTGTTGTGATGTTGCAGCTTTTGCATTCATGTTGTGACTTTTGCATTTGTGTTGTGACTTGCGCAGGTTAGCCATCAGCTAGCCTGGCTGGCCTCCTGAAAAGCTCTGCATATACAGAATAGTCACCCTTCTCTCTGATTTGTGATTCAATCCCTTATCCAGCAATGAGGTCGGCACTCTACTGCTCACAGTCACTATCATTTTTGGCAGCTCTTCCAAGCACTGAATGTAAAAACGAGCCATAGCAACCTAACATTAGCGTTTGGCTAGCTAACGTTTCAAACGGTTGGATCTATCTACAGTATACGTCCACGTAGTTAGCAGTAAAGCTCTGACCTCATTGCTCGATAAGCTAAGTATTTTAACTGAGTTACGGATAAAAAAGCACCAAGATAACTAGGCCTATAGATGTTTACTGTAGAGTCGGCTCCGAGAGCAAAGGAACATGCATTATGTAAGTGCGATGTACATCACTCTACATTATGCAAGTGGAGAGTTCACCTGCTCCACCTCAGCTGCACTAATTCAGACAGGGGTGTGTCTGCATCCATTTTTTCTAAAATCAATAATCAACCCCCTTGGTTTTGTTGACACTGAATTATATGTATATTACATGTCAACACATAAAATAAAATAGTCTGTTTAAGTCATATACATGATTGTATAAACTGAGAGCCCCCTCACAAGAGCTGCCATTTACATGACAGAGGACATGATTTTTTGGCATTCACAGGAGTGTGAGTGCTAGTTGGAGTAGTCTGTTATGTGTTCCATTCTCCACCAGAGGGTGGTAGAGTCGTTTCACCTGGTGCAGACTCACCACAGTCCCACATCATGTCAAACACACTATCTGGCCAAAGGAATATGAATACTTCTGTCCAGTTTGGTGTGGAGGAAGTTGAATTTGTGCAATCCAGAAATAAGTTTTCTGTCATCTGCGAAGACGTCAACATCAAAACCAAATATACATTTTTCACAAAAGAAACAGCACCTCCATGCTGCACACTCCAAAAATAAGTTGATTAAAACAGTGACTTTAGGTATTTTAATTACATGTAAAATTCCAATCCGATTCTATTACATAAATTCAATGTCAATGATCACATTTAATGCAAAGTATTTGTCATATTATTTATGTATACAAATAAATAACAAGATGTGTGATTTATTACAGGAAACAGAATAACCAATTTGAAATGCATTACTTTTATGTAGAATACTTGAAGTTTAAGTAGAAATCCCCCTTAACTTCAAATGTAATGGATGAATAACACAGTCTATGTTAATTTTTATTTTATCTATTATATTATTTTTATATATTATATTTATTTTATCAGAATGAGTTTTTCAATTTATTAACTCAATATGATAGAAAAGCTTTGCATTAAATGTGACAACACTGAAGTCATGTAATATAATGAGGTGAAAAAATATACATGTAAGTTTTAGGCAAATTATTCTTTTGAGTACACCTGGAGTTTGTACTAGTACTGTAAGGGTAATTTGATTTAACCTGTAAATGCTGACTATGTAAAGTGCATTTCATTTGCATTGAAAATGTTTTGAGATGTTTAAAGGGAAAAACAATATTTGTGGATCTCAGATTTTTGTGGCTGGGTCAATTTTTTTACATTTTTTTTGTATAATGGTGCGATTATTTCAATGATTGATTTGTAAATAATCCATAAGTATTATAAGAGATTTTTTTAATCCGTTGAATTACACTACCAATTACAAACATTTCCATGAAATTTGTAGCCTATTAAGTACAGTTACATTTCGAAGCAATCTGACTCAACCCTGGTAAGAGTGGAAGTTGTTGTAACAGCAGATTAATGCTCATGGTTTTGAATCACATATGGGTTGGTGTCTCCACATATCTTTGGCCAGGCTGTCAACTTAAAATTAATTTTTATAATTTGACATTTTCATGTATAATCTAACCTGTCATGTATAATTTGTAAAATAATCTAACCAGCCACTGAAGTCCATCAGTTGGTGAGTTAAACAGTGAAACTTGCTCTTCGGAGTGTGTGGTTCATGTAACTGTGTGTAAAGAATGAGGCTGGCTTTGATTACAGTCTTGGCATTGTTTGACTCTGTGTTTCTTTCCATTTATCTTTCTCCCTCCTCATTGCTCACTCTGAACTTCTGACCCTTATGATTGGTGACAGACATCTGAAAAACGAGAGACAGGAAAAAGCAACTTCACAATCAGAAGAAAATAAGACTATAACAGAGGAAGAAAGCATTGGGCTTCTCTCGTGTTTTACCGGTCTGTAAGCAGCAGAGAAAAAGACTATAAAGGTTATACCCAATATTTTATCTCCAGCCAGTCATGAAGGCAATATGGGAAAATTGAGTGTGCTCACTCTCATCCCACTACTCTGTCCACTCCCACGACCATTTATGTTACATGAACTACTCCACCCAGCTACCACCAACCAACCAACCACAGACTCCCACTGGGCTGGCAAACACAGGATGAAAATGAGCAGATAGTTACAGATCTGGCTTTAAAGTTACAAACCTCGAAATTTTGAATATATCAGACCACATTTTTGATACTATTTATAGCTGGCATTTTTTCTGCATTAACCTTTCAGTGAAATTGCATCTCCACATTTGTCTTTTTTTGTCTCTACACCTTTCCTGTCCAGGATTTGAATTACACAGTCACGCACAGAGGTTTCACCCTAAATAATGCATGCACATACTGGATGTAATAGAAAAGACAAATGCCAAGGCTAGGCATTTGAAAGAGCAAGTGTAGTTGCTGACTTTAAAAATTGTGACGCAATGAATTCTCTGAGACCACGATTTGTTGGCTGCACTATAAACAGAGAGATGAGTTTCTCCTCTTTTGTTGCAACAAAGCAGCTGCTTCAGGTGTGTTTGCTGCTCCCATACACATGTAATTTGGAACAGAACTGTTAGGACTTATTAAAAACACCTGCTGTTACCACCTGTCACCACAGGTGTTGCCAAATCAACCACGACCTGAATCTTAAAGATCCCTCCAAATTATTCAATAAAATTTGTAAGTTTGTAATTGGCCTCCAGAACAACACATACAAGTGTTTTCAGATCTGATGCTGGTATCATTTGCCACTGCCTTCCAAAATTGTGTTTGGTTAAAGTTAGGGACAAGAGTGATAATTGTTACATTCCCTATAAGATTTTGTAGCTTAAACATAGCCTATGTTGTTATTGTACTATATATTGATGCCATTGACTCTGATAAAGATGGATATATGACAGCTGATATGACAAATGTTATATAAAGGGGTGTAACATCATGATTGACAGCTGAGCCCTGCTCGCGATTGAACAGGCCAGTTGTATGGGTGGAAACCCAGTATGCGGCTCCACAACCGGGTCATTACTGCACAAATGACTTCACCAAGATTGTATATGGAATGTTTTAGTTTCAGTTTTGTACAGTCGGAGGAAGTGGAAATGTGTTGTTAATCTTTCTATATGTCAGTGGTTAACACAACATTTTTCTTGGGAGTACAGTGTCAATATCTTATTTCTTTCCATTTTTGTTATTATGAATTGTTGCTGAAATATTACAGTAAAACTGTACTTTTGAGTGGTGAAGTTTTTTACCTCTGCCAAAGAGGATAAGTTTTCACCCGTGTCCTTTTGTTGGCTAGTTGGTTGATTGGTTGGTTGATTGGTTTGTCAGCAGGATTACCCAAAAACTACTGAAGAAATTTCCACAAAACATGGAGGATGGATCTCACCCCAGACCCCATTAACTTTTGGTGCAGATTTGGATAAAGGGACGGATCCAGGAATTTTATTCTCTCTCTCTTTAACATTGTGACATAGGGTGTTTTTCAACATTTTCGTTAATTTCTCAGGGAATAATGTATGGATCTCGGTGAAAAAAATCATGTGTATTTGGGCCGCTGGTATGAGTGAGTAGGGGGACAGGGGACTGTTGGGCCTTGGTGGAGGTATGCGCTCTATTGAGTGCCTTTCTAGTGGTGTGACTAGCTTTTTGGAGACGTCTTGATAGACCATGTGCAGTTGAAGGCTCTGCAAAAAGCGGAGTGTTAAGTAGCTTGAAAAACTTGCAGTAAGTGTTTAGTAGCTTGAGTTAAGATTATTTTGTCAAACTTGATCAGTTGGTTTTAAAATGAATCCTTATATGCTGGTGTATTTTCAGGCTGGATGGTTGTGATGGTGATTCACAGGGTTCTGCTTGGACCCAGGAAAAGTCTTGTGCCGGCCCTGACCACTAATTTAATGTTAATAGACTGATGAAAATAGAAGTCATGGATATCAATCATTTATATTCACCCACATGAGTGGGTACTACAGTGAATATGTTTAAGCCTCTCAGCTAGATATGCACAGGGGCTGAGAAACATTACATTATGTGAGGACTGGTAAGTGTCTATAAAAGCCATCAGACTCGCACAGACACATAAAACAAACTGTGCGTTCTCCACCTCAATGCTTTGTAATGCCATCCGACCTGAGTGAATTTGAGAGACAGATAGAAGAGATGACAACAATGAACGTTTGGAGAGGTGATGACATCACAGTGGTCACCAAGGAGACAAAAGGTCAAAACCCAGAGTCACCCAGCTCAAAATAGAGGATGAGTCATACTTGCATCATTACACCAACAGCCAGTCAGAGAGCTGCCTGTCACAACCTGAGCAGAGAGAATCAGAGAGCTATTGCATTCAAACAGACAAAAACTCAAGCTTTTGAGTTCTTACTAGTTCATACAAATCAGATTTATTTTAAATAAATCAAATGTATTGCTTTAATCCTGAATGCGGTATTATTTTGAGTTAGCAGTTTATATACAAAGTATGCTTCATAGTTATTTAACTTTTAACAATATATAAATGTAAAGTATGAAAAAAATGGAGTAGATTCATTTTCTTCATTTGGGTCCTGCTCTCGCTCTGCATCCTGGACTGTGTTGTATACCAGAGGAGGTTGATCCTTTCTTTACATAAAATCTGACTACTGATTAGATCTGCTGATCAGTGCAAGTCTTCAAATGGGGTTCATTTATGGTTTGCTTTTATTCATTCACGCCTCAGTTTGAAAATCAGGTTGGCTTCAGGCTGTGGTTATATGAATATGAAGCAGTAGCTATATACTGTATACAACACTCTTCAACAATATAAAACTCATCAGAAACTTAGTTTAAAAAGGTGTAGCAATTATTCTAAGTATAAAGCTTTGTAGTAGATTTCAGAACAGGTAGTTTCTTCAGGTTATAATAATTACAGCAGCACCCATGAACAATTCTATATTAAAGCTATTTCTAAGTGTTGTATCGTAGGCCACTGGACATGTTTCAGTTTCTTGAAGATGTTTCACCTCTCATCCAAGAGGCTTCTTCAGTTCTAACTAACTGGAGGGGAGTTGCAGGCTTTTACACGATAAGCAAATAAATGTTTGATTACAAAGTCCGGTCACTGAACGCATTCCGATTTTGCTAACGCTTTACTTAAATTAAAATTAATTATTTCCCCTGAATTAATATGTATGTTAATAGACCCACTCTTGCCTGATCAGTAAAATGTTTCACTGTCTCATTGTACTGACTATGAGGTCATATCGCTGGTTGAGGGATCAACAATAGTCTGCATAATAACCTTTTATTAATGCCATACTAATACTAATATTTTGAGCAATAATTATAACCTAAGCTTGAAAAAGGGAGGGTGATTGGAGTGGTGTCCACTTGGTTGCAATCTGCAGGTACATACCGGTTCTTTTTAATGTATATATTGATGATCAGTCCAAGCCACTGAAAACCTTTAATACTGGTTACATGATTGGCAGTACTATGTTGAACCATATTATGTATGCAGATGATCTTGTGGTCCTTAAGTAGCACTGGTCTCCAGTAGCTACTTACTATACTGTATGTATAGTAAGAGTGTGTGTATGGTGTTGAACATGATATCAAGTACAATGCCTGTAAGAGTGTTTTCTTTACCATAGAACCAAAGAAGACAAATGTCAAAAAATTTCCTGACTTCAAATTTTCTGATAATAATCTTGAGGTCATTAATAAGGTTAAGTATCTTGGACATTTTATTACAGAACAAATGACAGATGATGATAACATTAATAGGCAATCCCACAAGAGGTATGTCCAAGCAAAAATACTGTCATGCAAGTTTAGTATGTGTACAGATGGAGTTAAGATCTCTCTGGAGCATACTGTACACCACTTTATACTGCACACTTGTGGTCAAACTACGGAAAAGCAAGCTCACAGAGATTTCATGTAGCTTATAATGATGTCTTGAGAATATTTTCTTAAGAGACCTAAATGGAATAATGCATGAAATGTTTGTTGCTGCAGGAGTCAATACTTACCAAGCTGTTTTAAGAACAGTTTACATTTATTTGCCAACTAAATGTCTCAGAACATGAAATTATCTTGGTTTTATCAATCATAAGGTTTAGCACTACTCACTACCAATCCCAGTTTTGGAGGCACTGGTCCAGCTGTCTCTTTGCAAGACACTAAAGTATATTTATGTATATGTATATTTATTCCTATTGTGATTTTGTATTTAGTTTATTTTATGGAATGTCTGGTATTTTTTCTGGACCTTGAGTCTGTAATAAAGTTTTAATTTGGATACAATTAAATCCTAGATATTGGAAACTTTAACTGGCAAATTACCGCCTCCAACTCCAATTGTGTGTGTCACCCCTGTTCTGGTGCTGGTAAAACCAGCAATACAAACAAAATACTGGTTGCCTCATCAAAACATTACTCCACTGTGAATTAGAATTAGCTAGATTAAGGACATAATTACTGTAGACAATGGAAGGTCACCACAATTATACAACACCAATGTGTGTGAGAGAAAACAGACACACTGTCCCTTGGGGGTGGGACACCTCCATAAACTGATAACTAGATGGAGAAATGAAAAAGAAATATGAGGAGGGGTGAAAGCACAGAAAAGAGGAATGAGTGATACAGAAAAGACAGAAAAATAAAAAAACAGGAAGGGGATAAGTAGAAGTGAGGTGGAAATAGAGTAACAGGAGATCATTGCATAACAGCAAGTAAACATTGTTTGGGACCATATCACATAGACACAAATAATTGATGTGAATCACTGAACTCAAGTATGACAAAGGGATACATGAAAATATCATGTAGCCTCAGTTTGTGCCCTTTTTTCAAATTACATTCTTCTCTATGGCTTTGTGAAGGGGATTCATTCATTCAAGTCGGAAATAAGTCATCATCAGTGATTTTTGTCAAAAAAAAGAAGTTGGTCTGTTCTGATTTTGTTAAGTCTGAAGTTATCAACCATGTAATTCCAGTCTGGACCCAGTTCAAGTCATGGCTTGAGTCCACACCTCTAAGTAAAATACAAATATTGGAGAACTGGGAAACGGAGCCATGAAGAACTCCACATGCAATCGTCTTCTTATTTTTAAAAAATATTTGATTGAAATGTCCTGACACAGCATTGCTTTGAGCTAAATGCTAGAATACTCACACGATACTAACATGCTAATGTTTAGCAAGTGTAATGTCTACCATGGTAACTATCTTTGTTTAGCATGTTAGCTTGCTAACATTTTGGAAGTAAATTGTAACAACAAACCACATGAGAGATTGGTGGGAATGTCATTAGTCCTGTAGGTATTTTGGAGGTATTCAGTACCATTATCTATTTCAGTCTGTGAGTAAATAACACTTGGAAATGTCCTTCTAATATGCCCCTTTCACTGAAATCTACCCAGATTATGTAACAGGTCAGAGCTCGAGTGCACACACAGGAACCTATGATAGCTGCTACACAATGGACAGTGTTTCTCTCGCTCCTCTGAGTTTCAATCTCTCTGAGGAGAAACAATCTGAGGGAGAATGAGGGGGAAGTAATGAGACAGCCTCAGCAATCATGGACGACAAAGAAATATCTGTTTCATTTGCACTTTTTAAATGAGTGTGTGTTGTAGCTGCAGGCGGTATCTTGGGGTGTCAGAACAGTCACCTGTCTTCTTTCACATACAAACACACATTCTTTATTTTTCCCTTGTATAGTAATAAAAATGTTTTACAATCTAATTAAAAAGTTTGTCTTATATCCATCCTGAAATAAATACATTCAAATAATTTAATTTGCAATGACTACCTCTCACCCAAAGGGCATAATATCACACCCCCTGCACTCTGGTTAACATCTACCGTGCCTGCTGATGGACCCTTTCATTGACATTTGGACTTGTCATAGCAAGAAAAGCTCAAGTGGAACTCAAACGGAATGCAAGTTTGTTAACTCCTTCTTTCTTCAAGTTACAGAACATAGAAGTTCGACATCTGGGAAACACTGTCCATCTACTTTGACTGTGTGTGAGCACCAAGCATCAATGTTATAAACTCAGCGTCCACCTCTCCTTGTGCAACTGTAGTCCTGCACTCTGTCGGCTCAAAACACGGTCCACTGGATGTAGTGTTGTAGTACTCAAGATCGGTCTTGGTCTCGAGACCGGTCTCAAGACCATTTTTTTGAGGTTCTTGGTCTTGTCTTGGAATCGAGGGCATTTTTACTCGGTCTTCTCTCGGTCTCGGACTGGGCGGACTCGGGTTTTTTGAATGAGACTGGTCAAGACCACTGCTGATAGGCTTTTTGTCCATGCCTTACTGATAAGAGTGAAAAAAGACCCTCTCAAAAACAGCTAATAACTTCAAGTCATTGGTAGTGTAAAGATTTCCCCCAGCTATTAAAATAAAACTCACATTTTGATGTTTTGTTATGATTTTCCTTTGATATATATGGTCTTGGTCTTGTCTCGGTCTCGGTACTCTCTGGTCTCTATAATGTCTTGGTCTCGGTTGGTGCGGTCTTGACTACAACACTAACTGGATGAGTGAAACAGCTTGATCCTAGATGTTGTGTTGGAGACAGGTTTCTGTGGGCACAACAGTCTGATTTTATGTTATTTTGCCAGCCTGAGTCCCATTAATATCCATTTCCTTTTCCTGCAATCAGACATTAGCCAGGAGTAGCATTAAACCAAACTGGATTAGCATGGCTCTTATCCGACTCTCTTCCTTCGTCGAGTGGTCCAGCCAGTCGGGTTGGATGTTCGAAAGACGCCATGGGCCGTGATGGTCTCAAAGTCAAAGTGTTCTTCTCCAACGATGATGAAAGTTAAAAAAAAACATTGTTGCATAATTTGGAGGAGCTATCACTGCATCTTCATGTGCCAGTAGTCAATATGCAAAACGGCCCCAATCAGAACATCATAGCTACTATTTTATAGTATACATAGTGTTTCACAGGAGCCAATTTGACATGAAATAGTGTGTAAACACAGGTGTTAAGGACATCAATGGAAGTGTTGTTTTGTACAGGGCCTTAAAGGAATAGGTCACCCACAAATGAAAATTCATGCATTCATGCTAATGGAAGATTGGGTAAAGTTTTTTAGTTCACAAAACATTTCTGGAGCTTCACAACAAAACAGCATTGCAGCATTCTCCTACTGAAGTGGATGGGGAATTGTTTTAATAAATAAAATAACACCCAGAAAAAACCTAAAACCTACAAACATAAAAATGGCTCTATATGGCTTGTTGGGCGTAATCTGTGCACCCACTTAAGACAGGGTGTGCCCTAACGCTTTTAGCTCAGCAGCATAGTGATGATTTCGGCTTTAAAGAGACTGTAAACAACATATCTTCACATCAATTTGGGATCTCTGGGCTTCTGTTCTATAGGTACAGGGTCTTAATTAATGTGCTTAGTAACACTTGTGTTCGCCTAGGGCCTAGGGCCCTGTACCTATAGAGCAGAAGGCCCTAGGCTGCTGTTTCATGTCAGAATGTGAAAAAGGCCCTAATCACAAAAGCATCACAGTGTAAGCAGCATTTTACTGTTGAAGTTTGTTGAGGTGCTGCTTTTCAGTTATCATTACGAATAACGTACATGTAGAGTCTAAAGTAGGGTACACTATTTCTGTCTGAAATGTAGTGAAGTAGAAGTAGGCCTATAAAGTTATATATATAACAGAAATACAATAGTACAAGTACCTAAAACTGTACATAATTATAGCCTAATAAATGTGCTGTGATGCCCTGCCTCTTTCGGCTACTGGGCAGGCTGCTTGTTGTTGTTTGTTCTTTGTTGCATGTGCTGGTGGGTGTGGTGGGCTCATTGCTCATTGGGAGGACCTGGGCCTGGTGTCCCCAATGCTCAAAGAGCACACTACACTTTTTCCCCTGAGGAAGACACAGGCACAGAGGGAGACTCTGCTCCAGACTGCCCCAGCTTTTTTCTTGGTTTGCTCCTTTAAACCACACAACACAAGACACACTATTCTTCACTCATGGACACACGCTACTACTGACTAACTGACTGCCACACCTCACAGCATTATTGATCCTTTGAGTTAAGCACAGTTTACCTCTCGCGTTATCTCCCACCACATTCGCCACATTTGTCATGGCTTTGAGCCGGTCGTGACAGTGTGTAGTTACTTTCCACAGCTGTTGACAATAGTGCTATATTTGAAAGATAGCATTTGCTCTAAATTGGATAGTTTTATATTTTGTTTTGGGCGTGCAAGTTATTTGACGCCACTGGGCGGGGCTTTACTGAATATTCATTGGCGCGAGGGGGAGACAGCGCACGCGAAGAAGGACGCAGTGCTGCACGCATACAGCTGGATGGATAGAGACGTCTTCTCCACAGCTGTAGAAGGATGTAAATTTTCGACATTGTACAAGTTTGTCACTAAAAGAAATCAGCAGCTGAACCCAGGTCGGTTTGTATACAAGCTTTTAAGTAACGCCGAGTATAAACACAGCACGCGACAGCTTCGTTTAAATGAGTTCCTTTTAAGATTTGCGTTCACCGCCAGTCCAGATAGCTACTGGCCATCCGTCCAGTTAGCTGTAAACAGACACAGACAATCATGATGGAGTCTATCTTGGACAGTTTGACAGCAGAGAAACTCTATCCGTCCGGAGGAACCAACCTGTTGGACCTGGAGGAACTCAGCGATGGAGATTTCCTTACTAATGTGGTGAGTTCTCGGGTATATAGTATTACATTAGCCGGACTTTCCGTAGCTTCTCATTGTTGTCACCTGTGTGAATTCACAGTGTACATATTCATTAGTATAAACTATCCAGTCGTGCTGTAACTCTCTGCTGGAAGTCAGCTGTGTGCATTTAAGTCCCTTAAATCAAACGCACATCTGTCTGTTCCGCCCGGAGCCGGACCTCAGGAGGGCGGTGTAGTTAGATCCTGACTGACATCCGGGGCTCGTGCGTATGAGTGTGCCTGATAATGTAAACCAATATGTGAAACTGGGAACAACATCATAAGCCGGCGAGTTACTCGTTAACTTGTGTGTGCAGGTTTTGCAGTTCTCAGCAGCACACCTGACTATGAATGTTGAATGGTGTGTGTGTGTGTGTGTGTGTGTGTGTGTGTGTGTGTGTGTGTGCACGCGTGTGTGTGACGGGGCATGCCCTGAACAGTATCTGGCTTGTGCACAGCTGGTGTGTATGTGTGAGACTATTAATTGAAAAGTGTTGAGCAAATGCGTTGGCCACATTGTTCCTAATTAGGTTTCAATGAACTCTTAGAGTGTTTGTCATAATTAAACCTTAATTAGAATTAAGGCATTTTTCTTGATTAACTCCCAATTAGCTTAGACAATAAGAAATGCCTTGATTGCTGTAACTCAAGTCTTGTTTAAGTCAATTAACTGATTATTTGTCTTACAGAAAATTAATTGTCAACTCCTGTGATAATAAATTCATTTATAGGTGCAATATGAGAACATTTTAAGATAACAAATTTTACAAAGTTATCAACAGAGTGTGAAGAAATAACAGATTTGATGTTATGCATAGGACATCTATGTATTACGTTGCAGATTTGTCTACTTAAGTTAGCATGCTAACCAACGTGCCCTGGCCTGTCCTGTCTCATAATACCACTTTGTACCTCAAGAGGCGATAGCAATCATTTGCTCCATGCCAGCATTCCCTGCTGGGTCCCTCCCACCTTGGGCCTAAATATCTCCACCCCTTGAGAGTCCAAATGTCTTCCGTTAGCAAACAATACCAACACTCCCATGATTCGCCAAGCTCCCAGGCAGAACGCTAACCCATAGGCTAACTGAGCGAACAAGCTAACAGCAGCTACAGTTTGAAGCAGTTAGCAGTTACACTGGTTATATGCTGCTGTCTATTAGTTTGAGGAATGACTACAGATTGCCAATTCTTACAGATTACAGAACCCTCACAGTAAAATGGCATAATTTCACTTGCTCCACTTCTCAAATACTTACTGTGGATACCCTGATTAAATATTTTCCACCCAGCTCAGTGCTTCTGCACAGAAATCACACACACTATTCTCGTGCGCATAACTCAGTGTTGTAAAAGTCTCCTGAGGTGACATATTTGAGACATAGGGTACATACAGTTCAACTGTTGCATGAATAATCAGCAGACAATTAAAGCTCTCCATCCTCTCTGCATCAGCCAGCTGCCTTTATAACCACCTGACATCACCAAACCTCTCTCAATATCCTTGTCCAAAAACAACAGGTTACGGGGGACAACAGCTGTGTATCGTCTCCAGTAACACCTGAGACAGTGCAGTTTTATTTCAGGGGGAGGGAGAGCTGTGGCTGTAATGGACAACAAGATGTGGCAGAGCGGAGTCATGCTGGTTATCAATACAATAATGACCTTGTTAGTTGAAGAAGTAAGTTGAAGAAATAAAAGGATAAGTACATGAAATGTGACATTATTCTAGGCAAATAAGCTGTTGGTTTTTTTTTTTTCCCAGTTTAGGCAGGAGGACTGTACATAAACATAGTCAAATCTAATTGTGATGAGTGAGCATTGGCACCTGACCCTAATGTCTGACAATGTATTCCTCCTCCTCCCACCCTTTTCCCAAGTGAACTGCTGGTGTGCCGTGCAGCTTTAGCTACAAAATGCCAAAAGTACACTGCTGTGCCGTCTGTGCATGCCAGGCTTGACCGAGCTTTGCACTCTTAATTCACAGAACCGGGGTGGACAGACTGCTACACAGTTAAATGTAAATATTCCAATATCAGTGTGAGCTGGGCTCTTACTTTATTTCAGTTCAATTACGAACTGCCTCTTTTTTCACTCTGTGTCATTCCCTCTCTTCTGTCTTTAAACGAGGCAGGTTATTTGAAGCAGACCTTTATTCTAGTCAGTGAGTCAGCCGAGCAGTCTGCTTGTGGTTTACACCCCCCCGTCTTTGTTCTAAATAAAGTAGTCTACTCTGCTGTGAAGCCACTAGGCTGGGCTGTACCACTGAGGACATGGGAAAGGACAGTTGATTAGCTGCAAGACAGACTGGCACATTTATGCAGTCTTTAGGGCAGTGAATGGGCCTAATTTTGATCTCTGCTCAATCTATAATTTGCAGTTGTGTTGTATGCACAGGTGTTGATGATGAGTCAGAAGCCTCCTTCTGTCAATCATGAATGAAGTGTGAGAACTACAGAACAGTCAGTGTCATCATGGTTATCTGTGAATTCATCTTTTTTCTCTATCCTCGATTTTAAGTTCATGATGTGTTTGAGGAAAACAGCACACAGCGCAAGTGTTATTGCTAGTTTCAGACTGACGCAGTTGCCATTTTAACACCAAGCGCCCAGGTTGTGTAAGTAGCAAATGTACCTGCGCCCCTGGGAGTGTTGGTGCATTGCTGGCGCACTGCTATCTTGAGGCAGCAGGAAGTGACTGCGCCATAGACCAACAAAAAGCTGGTCTAAAGTCAATGGCGCAGTCTGTTTCCTGCTATTTAAGTGTATTCAGACCTTAAGATGCGTCCACACAGGCGGGTTCACAACACGTGCAGTAATGTCACTGTAACAAATATCGTGGCGCATTTAATTAGTTCAACTAAAAGCTGAGGAGGAAACTCTTCAGAGAAAACAGAATTAAACTTTTAGCTTCTGTATTAAATATTTTTAGACAGGTTCTCAGGATTTATCAGGACTGCTGCTTCACGCCAAACTATTTTACCATATGAATTTGGGCTGTGTGTGTGAGCTTTTGATGTGTAGAAGAACACAGAACATAATTAACATGAAATACTAACCGATCCTGTTGGCGAGTCAGGAGTTTAAAATAATCACTGAAGTTTATGCCACTGTTCCTCATTCGCAAATGCACGTTACGGGAGAAATAGGAGGATAAGGAGGATCCCTGCAGATGTCATCAATATTTTCTTCTTTAAAGACATATTTCCCCCACCTGCATCCTACACGCTGTGAATCAGAATGCTAATTTTTATGACCCCTCCCGCCTGATCCACAGACTGACTATGCGCCATAGATTGTTTAAATAGGGCACTAGGAGTGATCATTTGGCTTTCAGTCGCCCATGATGATTAATTTAAATTATAAACAATTATAATAATTACAGTTATTTACTGTCTTTATATATGGCCAGCAATAATATATAAAAACCTAATGTAGCTGCCAAAATAAGCCTGATCCAAGGGGCGATGAACTCACATTTGTCAGATTCCTTTTTTTTCTGTTTCACTCTTTTACTTAATCCACAATGGTGATGTATTTTTTCAGTTTAAACCTGCATTAACTGATTTGATTGGCCATGTTGGAGCATGGGAAAGAAGAAGAAGAATCCAACCCCATATTTTATTAACTTACAAAATGTATATAGCGAGGTTGTTCTGAAACAGTGACCAATTTTTAGATCAACGGTGCAGAGGTACATTAGCATTAATTTGAAATCTCAGGTAATATCTAGAAACAAATATCTGCACATGATTGCAGAAAATGTAGGCAAGAGACAAGATTTTTGCTATTGGAAACCCTCTGGTTTCCATTTGTAGCTTGAGGTCAGGACCAATCACGCATGCAATAGGGGCAAAACAGTGAAATGCAATCAAAGAACTAAAATGTATGTATGTAAAATAATGTATCTGCAAACTAGAGTTGGGTAGGTTTCCGGCTTTGCTGGTACGGTGTCAGACTTGATGTTATGCCAACCAACTGAAGCCAGTATTGTCAGGTGTAGGTGGAGGGAGCTAGAGAGTCAGATAGTCGCTTAGCTCAGCGCCACACGGTGGTGTCTCCTTATGTTTTGTTGTGATGTACTAGAGTTAAGAGTTATGCAGTGCACACAGAGCTGTCTAGGCAATTACTTTACGCAATAAAATACAGTGTAATTAGAAAGAAAAAAATAAACCTAAGAATTTGAACAGCCTTATAGGAAAGCCTTTTGATACAAATAAGTCTTTAAAAGTGATTTAAAAGTGATTGAGTAGCAGATGTAGCCAGCCATAGTTCCTAAGGCAGGCTTTGTAAAACATTTGCAGTTTCCCATACACAACAAAAATGTAGCAACAAGTAAAGAAAAAAAAAGACAATGTGTCACATAGGGATGTAACGGTTACCGGTGTCACGGTAAACCACGGTAAAATTCCCGACGGTGAAGGTTACCGTTTAAGTTTTAATTACCATGGTAACCGCCGCGGTCGATAACCACGGTGTGGAAAGCTCGCGAGATACTTTATCCAAGTCTCCCTACGCAGGCGCAGCGTGCAACGTGTGCTTGTTATGTAGTGAAGAAGACATGGTGGAGGGAGGACGTGATAGTAGCGGCCCTCAAGGCATTTTTCCGCCTTCAAAGAGAACCAAATCTGAAGTCTGGGCGTATTTTGGTTATTATAAGAATGCTCAGGGACAGCTGGTCGAGGATGGCAGCCCTATCTGCAGGAGCTGCAAGAAGAAAGTTGTTGCGAGGGGCGGCAACACATCCAATTTACTTACTCATTTGCGCGACCATCACCCTCAACTGTTAAGCGAATGCAAGGTAAATTAACCTTAAGCTGGGGTGCATGATGTGTGTATGTCGAGTTTTCTCTGTCTAATTTGCTGTTGTCACTAATGCAAACTGACCAGATAGTGGTATAACTGAACGAAGTTGATCCGTGTTTTTGCACGTTATCTGAACCACTTATTAATTGTAGATTTCACTTTTTAAAGTCGACCTAATAATTCCCCAAACATTGATGCAGAGCTGCAGTGAGGAGGATTTGAGACAAACACGTACTGGGTGGACTGAGTTAGTGAATGCAAACTGACTGAGATGACTGACTTTCATCTCAGCTCCGTTCACCGGAGCAGCATCTACCTGTGGCTCAGCAGCCATTAGACCAATCAGATTGACCGAGTCCACTGACGACAGACGAGCAAGCAGACAGAGACAGACAGCCAATATATATAAGTAATATCAGAAATATATAATACTTGTGGATTATTTGTAGAATAGACTATATATAAAGAATAATATAAAATGGTGAATATAACAAGTGTCTATAGAGATAAGAGCCAAAATAGAGTATTCATAATTAATTTAACAATAATCCTTTTTGTTTTGATCTAAAAAATTATCCAACCTGTTTCTCACAAAAGTGATATGATCTAGATTGTGAGTTTTGTGATCTGTTGGTTGCACCCTTAGTATTAAGTAACAATGACAGTAATAATTAATAATGACATTTTCTATTCATTTTTTTCACAGAGAGGGTCTGCTGGCCAATCGAGTGCTACTGCCAGTACATCTCATTCTACCTCTGTAACGCAGACATTACAGGACGCGTTTCAAAAACAGGCTGCTTATACCTTAACCCTTTTAATTTATAATAAATCTATTTAAATATAAATCTTGGTGAAATTATTTCAATTTATCAGTGTATCAGTGTTTTTTCAACATTTTGAAGACATTTTAAAAATACCGCGGTATACCGATAACCGTGATAATTTTGGTCACTATTACCGTGGTGTGAAATTTTCATACCGTTACACCCCTAGTGTCACAGTGATTCTGACGGATTGTGGTGCCGCTACACTTTCATTCATGGGCTTTCATTATGTTCCACTTTGGGGCAACAGGGTCACGTTCAACATCTAGTGGTAAAATTTGATATTTAGGGCACATCAAAGTATCCTTGAGCAAGATACTGAGATGAGATGAGATGAGATCAAAGTATCCTTGAGCAAGATACTGAACCCCAAATTGCTCCTGATGAGCAGTAGGCACTTTGCATGGCAGCCTCTGCCATCAGTGTATAAATGTGTGTGTGAATGGGTGATGTGACAAGTGTTGTAAAGCACTTTGAGCGGTCAGTAGACTGGAAAAGCACTATAGAAATGCAAGTCCAATTACCATTTAATGTTTTGGAGAAGCGTAGAATAGAGAAAGTGAATCTGGTGCATGCCTATTTTGCCCATTCAGAGAGTGCTACTGTTCATGTGCAATTTTGGCTTAAACTCGCCATTCAGACAAAATCTGGGGATGAACACTGGTAATACAGTGTCAACTACAGTCTCTTTTTGTTCCAAAGATGGTTAGAACTTTAACCAACCAAACAAACTTTTAATAAGGTGTGTTTCATGTTGCAGCACAGCAGAGATTTATACACTTCCTGCTTTGTATTTTGTTTTCCATCTACAGTACATGTGTGCCCTGTTAATAACCAGTGGGAAAGACTCAGTGTAGATGAGAAACAAGATTGGGTATCACAGAGCTGATGTGGCGATAGCTTAAGAAAAAACATATTGACGACCATCAGCTGGACCAGTGGCTAGTGTTGTCAAAAATACTGAAATATAAATAAATATTGATTCTGAATATTTGAAACTTTTTCAATACTGTTTTTTCACAGTATCAATACTGATACCAGCTTTGCTTCTTTTGCTCTCCCTCCTCTCCGACAGCGAGTTGACGCACACCGCTGCAGTGTTCAAACAGGCCCGCCTCCTCTGACTCTTCTGACTATGGTCAGAAGTAAATTACCTTAAATGCTATTGTGCTTAACACACAGTACACAAGCCGTGTCATATTTATCTTTTGATAAAAATTAAAAATGTTACGCCCTTTTAGTGTCAAACATACAAGGTTACAAGGTTACACGGTAAATTTATTGGCATTTTTTAAAACACAAGGGTTTAAAAATACAAAACTATGTTTGAGTTCTTTTTGCTACATCTATTTTAGAAAATGGAGTGTTGATGATGAATTGAGGAGTCTC